>NW_014542029.1:230800-245730 GCF_000741045.1 Vigna radiata var. radiata | reverse complement strand
AGTAGAGTACCATATATATACATATAAGGATCCTATAATTCTTCATCTATTAAAGGAATGACAGGTGCACAAATCTGCACAAATTAAAATAATATATAAATTATAACTAACACAATATTTGATTGCTTAATATTCTTTAATAGAATATTTAGCATATCTTAACACAAGATGTCTATGTTCAGCAACACCCAAAAGTTGCTGCCAAGCCTTTAAAGGTATAAGAGTTGATTTACCTTCTTCAACTACAACTTTGTTGTTTATATGATCATTTGGTTGCATTGATGGCTTGTTACCTTCATTGGTTAAATTATATGTTCATCATGCTTCCTTCCTAATCAACCGTGAAACGTTTAATACGATTGATTGTCTTGGCAAGGTGCAGGTGTGAAATTGTTGAACAGACCGTGAACACAATTTTTAGTACTTATTTATCTCTTGTATACATGCCATTACTAGCAAAATTTAGGACTTATTTTTGGATATTTTTCTTTTACCTGTTGACTAATTGTCACTTGTAATGGATAAATGAAAATTCTGCAAAATCAAAATTTTAAAACAACAACTGATAAAAAAAATCACTTACTGAACTGCTAAAATGATAAACAAGTTTTGATTCTTTAGAAACGGTGATGGATGTTAAAACAGAACTTGTGTTCAGTTAAAATTCGTCATTTGTGTGCATATGTTTTTCCCAAGCAAGTATAATTGAGAGATAAAGTGCTTGAAGATGGAGGTGATGGAGAATATACAAAGTAGAAAAGACTGTGTGGAGATTGGAAAAAGAAACTCTTTTGGGAATGATTTGTTGGGAATGCTACTGAATGAGATGCAGAAGAAAAATGTGAAAGGAAATAACATCAAATATTACTGTTATAGCTGCATCTTCCTTTTCCTCATTTTTTTTTTTCTCACTAATCTTCAATAAATTTGTGACAAATATTTCATTTGATTTGGCTAAAAAGTTGACACTCATTTTCCATGTTTTTACCTATGATTTGTTAATAAGTTATAAATATAATAATCTTCTCATATTATCAAATTAGAAATATTAATTAGTTAAAATGTAAAAAATATATTTTCAGAATTAAATCTATCTTAGTATATATTAAATAAAGGATTGGGAGACCAACCAGCCCACTCAATTTTGAATTGAGAGGAATCATTCTGTTATGTGGAAAAACGAGTAATAAAATAATAACAAGAAACAGTTAGATTTAAGGATAAGCTATAAAACAAAGTATTTAGATAAAGGATAACGTCTCAATCACAATGGGCTTCCTCGAGCACAAAAGAGTTCAACAATCGTTACAGAATAAAAATAGAGAAGAAAGAAACGTTTAAAGAAAATAAATGTTACAAAACCTTCTTCAATTATCTTTCTCCAAATCCAAGTGAAGTAGCTCTTTTCTCCAAATCACAACCCTTTCGATCTTAAACAATAATTCCATTTCTTTCACACCTATAATCCAGATTTCCTCTGCCAAAAATTAAACAAATAATTAATTTGGCCAAAAGTAAAAACAAAAAAACATAAATAATAAATAGTGAATGACAAATTAAAATTTGATGTTATTAAATATTTTAACTAAATAGTATTTTGATAACCAATAACAATAATTATGATGTATTGATATAAAAATATATTTGGATATACAATCGTTTACGTTTATACAAATTTTTGGATTTGAAATACATTATGATTTTTATTTGGTCTGTAATAAAAAATTACTTTTTGTTTCCTATCTCTTTTTTAAATATTTTCTTTTTCTGTTAAGTATTTTCTGAAATTATTTAGGGCTTTTCTTCATGTAAGAAATTTATTTTTTGGCATATCTTTTCTACTAAATGGTGATATGTCAATTAGCAAACTAACTAATAACCATCGTCAAATAAAAAATAAGAAAAACAAAGATAAAAACATTTTTAAATCATTTAGTATTATGGATGAATCCAGGTGGAGAGAAAAACATTTTTAAATCTAAAATCTTTTAGTTACTATTTGTGCTTTTTAAGATTCTATTTTCAATAATAATATGATCGATAATTATTTATATATTGATATTTAAAAAAACGGCAATTTACCATAAAAATGCCTTCATCTTAATATCACATATTGTTAAAATTTTTTATTAAAATAATAATAATAATAATAAACAAAGAATATTAAATTTGTAACCTAAGGTTAAACTATATTACCTGTTATGTTGTGTAGAATCTCTTCAAAACTTTCAATACTGTCATGACATAGAAGCTGTCTGAGAAATTAATTAAGAATTCGAAATATGCATGACGCCAAGAACGTATTATTAAGATTGAACCAAACACTCCCCAAAAGCTTATGACAAATCCAATTGTCATACTTATATAATATTCACGATTGAAAATCAAATTGTCATCCTCTTGAAATTTAATAATTGGTCCTTGTCTTGCCACTCCATCAATGCACAATTTCTTTAATGGTGGTCCACAGAGATCAACATTATCTTCATATTTGGAAGCATCGAAACTCTGTAATTGTGTGCCAGTTGGAATTTTTCCAGATAAATAATTATGTGACAAATCTAACATAGTGAGTCTATCAATTTGAGCAAGACTTGAAGGAATAGAACCAACAAGTTGGTTTTGTGACAAATCAAGAAATTCAAGTGATGTTAACTCTCCAACATTTGAAGGGATTTTCCCTTTTAATTGGTTTCTTGATAAATTCAATGACACCAATCCAAATAAACCCTCTATTTCTTTTGGAATTTCTCCTGATAATTGATTGTTTGAGAGATCAATGCTTTTTAAAAGTGATAATCCCTTGTCTGTGAACATTTGTTCTGAACCTTTCCACATCAAGATTGCATTCAAATCATACGAATAGTAACCTCCGGTATAAGTAGTGTTGACCAAATATTCATGACCTCTATAATCTCTCAAAGAAGTGGTTTGAGCCATTGAGGAAAAGTTTTTTATGCATTTAGGAATTTCTCCGGATAGGTTGTTTTGAGAGAGATCTAAGAGTTGAATGCTTTTTAGATAACAAATTTGTAACGGTAAACTTCCATGGAAATAGTTGCTTCTTAAGCTTAAAAATTGCAACTCTGATAATTCGTTCCCGATCCAATTTGGGATAGATCCTGATAATCTATTTTCTGTTATGTCTATCATCACCAATTGTGTGCAATTCTTCAAGATGGAAGGGATTTTACCTGTTAAGTTATTGTTTCTCAATAACAAAACTTGAAGTTCAAGGAGTGATCCCATTGAAGAGGGAATCTCTCCTACAAATTTGTTCTGACTCATATTTAAGTAAGTCAATGATTTGTAATGGGTCCAACAGTCTGGAATTTGTCCAGAAAACATATTATTTGAAAGGTCTAATCGGTATAAAGTTTCAACTACACCACTGGAGCATAAAAGCCAAGAAGAATTTGAGAATTTATTGTTTGATAGATCAAGAAATATTGAGNCTCGTAAAAATGGTGGAACATAACCTTCAAATTGATTTGATGCCAGACTAAGAGAATAATATTGATTCTCTAATTGTAAATTTGGAATCGTACCTTGTAAATTATTACATGAAATATTAATACTCATCCAACTTGACAATCCAAATTTGGTCCAAAACCATTTTGGAACGGTACCTGATATTCCACTATTTGAAATGTCAAGGTATTGAAATTTGTTTTGTTTCTCTAGCCATTTGGGAAACAATGGACCAAGCTTGCAAGACCTCAATTCAATAGTATCCAATTGAAAATTTGAAGTCCAATTTTGACTAACTTCTAACATCAATGAGTTATCTGACAATATCAAGCTCTTTAACTTTGTCATACTATAAAAATGAGAATCAGTTAACACACCTTTCAAAGAGTTTGAGATCAAGTTTAATCCCTCAAGTTCTGGTGGAAATCGAAGATCTTTAGAAATTGTCCCATTTAGCTTGTTACTATCAAGGTACAATCCTTTTAATGATGGGAACATTGTTGCGAGGTTGCTAGGCAAAGTACCACTAATTTGATTGATACTGAGATGCAAAATTTCTAACTTTGCAAATATTGAGAAATCAGGTAATGTGCCATTGACTTTATTTTGACCAAGATATATTTCTCGTAATGAGTATCTAGAACATCTATACAAATGATTAAATATTACCGTAAGATCTTCACTCAACTTATTATCAGAGAAATCCAATAACTCCAAAGTACATGTGTTCCCAAATGATTTTGGAACACCACCTTCTAAAGAGTTATACTTAATTAACAACTGCTCCAAATGAGATGGCAATCTAGTGCCTTCAGGTATCTTCCCACTCAATTGATTGTCAGAAAGATCCAACATTTTTAAATTTGAAAATGTTGGAATGTCAGGTATGGAGCCTCTGATTTGATTGGATGCCAAACTCAATTGTTGTAATGAGTATCTAACACAACCACTAGACAAATTATGAAGAATTGACGAAAGGTCTTCGGTCATATTGTTTTCATACATGTATAATGAACGTAGGGTGCATATATTCATGAATGATTTCAAATCTTCACCCTTGAACACATTTCCAGACAGGTAAAGGTGCTCAAGCGAATTCATAAACAAGCCAAAATGATTTGATGTCAAACCCTTCAAGAGGTTCCAACGAAGGTCAAGCTCAACAAGGTTGGAAGTGGTGTTTGACACCCACTGGAATATCATCGGTTTCATGAAGAAGTTTAAGGAAAGTCTAAGGACAGAAAGGGAAGTAGAAAAATTGAAGTTAGAAGGGTTAAATGAAAGGAGGAAATGATCGGAAAGGCCACATTCAATTAAGCTGAGTTCTCTTAGTTTTGGTAGCTTGGCAATGGTTCGAAGGCAGCTAGGAGAACTGTTAAAATTAGATATGAAATTGAAGGAAAGATGGGTTAAAGAATTAACATTTGATAACCATTGATCACTAGTGACAATTTTGAGAGCACTATAATATCCTCCAAGATAGAGTTTATGCAAATTTGAAAGGTTTCCTAGTTGGGAAGGAATGTATCCTCCAAAAGAATTGTACCTGAGATCAAGATACTCCAATCGAGAGAGATTTCCAAGTTGAAGAGGAATTGGACCCTCCAAATAATTATCAGCAAGATTCAAATATTTCAAATGAGAAAGAAAACTTATCTGAGTTGGAATTTGTCCGCTAAAACCACATGAAGAGAGATCAAGATATCTCACGTTGGTAAGAGAGCCAAGAAACTCTGGAATATTACTGTCTGAAAAATCATTGAAACTGAGGTTCAAATACTGTAAGTGTGGCAACTCCATTAACGACTTGTGGATCTCTCCGCTGATGTAACGCCAAGAGACTTCATAATAACCCCCAAGAGAAAGAGATTCACTATGCTGTCCAGGAAGGTGGAGGCTTATAATATGAGCGGTGAGGTTGGTGCAGCGAATACCCTCCCATTGGCAACAGTCGGGAGTGGTCCAAGATGAAAGCATGCCGTAGGGATCAACAATTGCAGCCTTGAATTGAAGGAGTGCTTCTCTCTCTTTTGGAAGGCATCTGATATGGTGTTGTCCATAAGCAACACTCAGCACAAACATAAACATAATGACTTTGAGAATATTCATGATGATGAAATAGAGAGAGTGAATACTATAGAATTAGATTCATATGTGTTCAGAATTTATCACTCCCAATACCTACATTTATACTCACACCAACTCCTTCATTACCTATTCTTCTCACTCTTCTGCATTTCAATAATATCAATTGACTTCAAAGACTTGTGTATTTTCATTTTAAACGACAATATTATATGAAAAAAAAATTAACATCAAACTCGTCCTTACAAATAATTAATGAATTGGAAGTTAATATTTGAAAACCAAATTAAGAAAGTGCTCTGAAAATTAAAAAAAAAAATTGTAAGTTCCACTGAATATTTAGAAAATATTTTAGTAGTGAAAGCTTATGTCACCATTTCTATCTTGTTCCTATAATATTGTCATCTCATATTACTAGCTAATGACTTTCTTATAGTAAATTAATTTGGGGTAATGGGACAAAATGTAAAAATTTTGTAAATTAGAAAGGAAACTTCAATAAATGTAGTGATTATTGGAAAATTAGACATTGGTCATTCAAAGAAAATGACAAGGGAATCCTCCACTTTTCCACCTTTGTCAGTTTCCTCATTATCAATGGTGGGAAATTTTTTGGAACAATAATTCTATTCCAATCGATTGACTTATCCGAAGACTTGTGAAAAGAAAGGTACTAACATTAACTTGGAATTTTTAGATTAAACCACAATTATATATGAAAAATAATCGATCAAATGTTTCCTTAAAAAATAGTGACAGAATTATAAACAAATATTCTAAAGAAAATAAAATTAAAAAAGTACTCTGAAAATGCATTTCGCAAGGCAATTGTCTTTTAACAAGTTGTAATATTTGCAAAAGCTTCTTTTATGAATAGCAAGATGGTTAATTTGACATAGAAAGAGTTCAAATTAGCACAGTCCAACAGTTTACAAATGACTAAAAAAATAACGTTATTTATTTTCATGTAGAGATAAAACGTTATATAAAATAAATACAATTAGGAAATTTTATATTTTGTGTGATTTTTTTATAAAAATTTGTGAAATTATTTCTTTAATTTCTTTTATAAATTTTTTAAGTTCTACGAAAAAAATGATTTAAATAATAAAAATCCAGATAGGTCATAAGTTCGCTATAGTAAATTGTCTTAGTTACAAATTATAAAGAAATATTGAGAAATAAAAAAGGAAACTTCCTTTTTACTAAGACAACAAAATATAAATTAATTAATATTTAAAACGACAACAACAATTCTTTGTTACTTTTTCAAATATGAAAATTTGTAAACCTTGTTAATTTCTACTGTAACAATGATTATGTAATATGAAGATATATCAGTTGGATCCTTTATAGACAATTTCTATTTTATTTTCACCATTTGTTTTGCATGAAAAATTACTAATTAAACACGGGATGAATTGTAACTATTTTTTGCATTATATTTGCATTATTTTAGTTTATAAGTGTTCTATTTCCCGTTCAAATCACTTTGTTTTTCTGTTATGTAGTCATTTAAATTTGAGAGTCATTATACACTAATACTTTTCATTATTTGTTGTACCACTACAACAAGTAAAAATGATTGGATGACTATCACAACAAGTGATGCATGTAGTGTGCATAATGTGCAGTGTGATTTAAAGTTATACCTGAAACCTCTACTTATACTAGTTGTAATGAGTGTTTACTTTTTGTTAGTCCTAATGACGGTCCAATCACACCTAATTATTTATTAAAGACTTAATGAGTCATTACCAGCTGACAAAACCTAGGTGGAAGGCCATGGGAGGACAGCCTAAGAGGACCGTATAGGAGGACGACCATGTAGAAGGATCGTACGACCATGCAGGAGGATCGTTGTTCTCTGTAAATAGTGGAACTTTTATTTTTAGGCCTATGTAGACTCAAGTGTACACTTTGGAGAAAGAGCCCTTGTTCATCGAAATTTCAGTGAGCACTTTGGAGAAAGAATATAGGATGGTTGATATCGGCCTAAATGTTGAAAGTAAAGAACACGTATATATTCATCTGCTCATATCCTTTTTTTTCTTTTTGCTTTCACTTTTGGGTTGTTGCATGCATTGCAGTGCTCACCCATTATTTGAAGCAGGCTCTTGAATTTCAAAAGTTTTGGGGAAAGAAAGCAGAGCTTTGAAGATTTACCTTGGATAAACATCTTGAAAACAATTGACATGGTGGTGGCTTTTGCCCTATAACATAATCATCTTGTAAAAAAACATTACAACTTCATTAATTATATTTGTTCGTGTCTATAATGATATGTTTTTTTCTAAAACGTGCAGATGCTAGAGTTTATAGTATTTAATATTCCTCAAGGGACCCAACTCCTTCAAGGTCGCTTACCAATATCTCCTAGTTCATCCCTAAGTTGGTCTGGATTTAGCGAGGAAGGCCAACTGTGTTCATACCTGGAGATTCAGAGAAGAATGGATGAAATGGCATCTGTAGGTCTGGAAACTACACTTGATGAAGATGCTTTCAATTTGGAAGCAGCATAGGATAAATTTATACTAAGGCTTATAACATCATGCTACAACAGTGAGTTCATCAGAATCTGTTTTTCATTTCACTTTGTATGGCTTCAACTGTGAAAGTGAAAAGTAATCATACCTGGCCCTTATGGATGTTTCAGGCAATAAGCTTGTGCGAGCTACTGAACTTGTGAAACTTTTGACTCTGGAAAAATCAATGAGAGGTGCAATAAAACTTGTTACTGCTCTGAAACTTCCAAACTTGGCCGAAAGGTTCAGCAGCATATTTGACGTAAGCCACTTGCATCCTAACAAAGGTACGATTTAAACAATTGTTATTAACAATGCACTGCCATCTTTACCTTGTAATCACTCCATGTTCAAAACAGGAAAGGCTACTCGAGGAAGGAAAAAATGCTACAGAAACCAACATCAAAGAAAACTGTATTGCACCCATATGCAAGCAAGACCCCAACTCAATCATTAAACGCAGTTACGATGTCATCACCAAAATTATCTTCTCCATCATTCATAAAGAAAGACAAAATTGAAGAGTTGATCCTGTTAGATGGCCTGGATCGAAATGGAGATACCTACTGGTATGTCAGATTTGGTCTTACGTCTTTCTCTGATTTTGTTATTGTTCATGTACACATGACTGTGTATTGTAAGCTTTAAGAGTTGATATTGTAATGTTCTGGTCACATCTGAGCTCATTACAAAGATTAAGTCTGTTCTTGTTGGATTTTTCGCCCGGGAGACTACATTAGTTTTATACTTCATCATTTCTTCTTTTGTCAGGACTCCACCTTTCTATTCATATGCTGTGAATCCATTTCATTTAACACAGCAACACCAACCATCATCATTAACACTGGCACCATCTTCTTCTTCTGGATTCTGTTTCCCCTTTTCAACTCTTCTTCTTCCAACTTTCTCTTCTGCTATATTTCGCTGGTTAATCTATTCTTTTGTAGCTCCATGCTTTTATTAGTGAAACATTATCACAAAACTATTCTTTTCTTAAATTAGATTAAAGGGATTGAAGAATTCGGTTTTTACTTTTTTTCATTTTACCTTGGAAAGTGCTGACATTTGACTATTCTTAACGAAAATATCTTAATTTGGATTTATATTGAAAGGGTTATGACAAGTTTTCTAAGTTGACTATGTAGTTTCTATTATATCACATTTTAACATTTTTCAACCATCAATGATTCTTAAATTTGTCTAATAATTTTATTAAATATATTATCAACTAATTATTATTTTATATTGTAGATGTATATGATGGATACAATGAAGAAGTACCAAATGATGAAAACAATGAAGAACAACAAAATTAATGAGTATTATTCATAACATGTTTATTTTAATTTTTAAGAAACATTGTATTGTTAATGTTTACAGTTTATATACTAATATTTTGGTTTATATTTAATGTTTATATTTAATTTTTGTTTCATATTATTTAATTTTGGTTTATTTATGATGATCAAATCATTTGAATAATAAAAAAATTATTTACATTTCCTGTGGTTTTGGAAAACCCTCAGAAGTATCGGCGGTTTTGGCTGAACCCCTGGTAATATCGACAATTTTGGCAAAACTCCCGCTAATACCGACGCTTTTGCCAAAACCGTCAGTGACAAAACCTCCGCTAATACCGGCGATTTTGGCAAAACTACCCCTAATACCGACGATTTTGACAAAATCCACGCTAATACTGGTGGTTTTGGCGAAAGCTCTTCTAATACAGGAAGTTTTGGCAAAACCCTGTTAATAGAAACGCAGCTTTTTCCACGGGTTTTTTTAACCCTGGTTAACGTACTTTCCGAGAGTTAAAACTGCCGGAACCGAAAAAAAAAACCCGTAAAAATTGTATATTTTTGTAGTGTACCATGCTTATGTGATGGGTTTACTTTACAATTTTCCAAGTCCTCGCCATAAATGTCACTCCCACTCCTAAATAATATTTAATTAGTTAAATATATGTATATCTATTATAATTAAAATTGGTAAACAAAAAAATTTTCGGATAAAATTTATTGTGGATTAATGTTGTTATAAAATCAAAATATCTATTCAATTTACATAAAGTAATAACTTAATTTATGTAATGCCTAAAATAAACTGTAAATTACATGGCATCCACAATGAAATTGCTATCAAATGAAACGGTATAGGTTTTATAGTATGAACAAAAATTTCGTATTTGTAGAATAAATCAAATCGTGAAAAGTCTTAGGGAAATAATTCTATTCCAATCAATTGACATATCCAAAGACTTGTGAAAAGAAAGATAACAACACGAAGGAACTTAATTTTTAGATTAAATCACAATTTTATATAAAAAGTAGTCCATAAAATATTTCCTTTAAAAATAGTGACAATAAAGTCAATATTTTAAAGTTAATAAAATTAAAAGACAACACAGAGAGTGAAAGGAAAAAAGTATTTAAGCTGTCTTAAATCTAAACTTCTAAGCAGTATAAGTAGAGCAGTCAAAACGGGTAACCCGGCCCAACCCAACCCAACCCAACCCAATCCGATCCATCACGGGTTGGCCACTTAGTGAGCCAACCCAATCAGGCTCATTTATTAGCAAGCTGAAAAAATTTGAACCTAATCCGACCCACCACGGGTTGGTGGGTTAAACGGGTTGGCTCATTGATTCACTTAACTTTTTTTCACCCTCTTCTTTTGAGATTTTTATAACATATTACTTTGATCGATCAAATAGAAATAGTAATAATTGGACCAATTGATATAAAAAAATGAAACAAAAGAACTCTATTGTTATATATTCTAAGCAATTAAGTATAAAATTTTGTCAATTTAGTTTAATGGAACATACGCAACCGTTTGACCAAAAAACTACATATAGCTATTAAAAAAATATATACCAGAGGGGAGCTTTTGGATAGACAGCAACACAACTCAACACGAAAAGCTCTATTGCGAAATAAAGGTTTTGCGTTTTGAATAATTAATTTAATTAATTTGATTTCAATAAAAAATTAGGTGGGTTGGTGAGCCAACCCGACTCACCACTAGCGAGCCGAGTCAAAATTGGCTCGTATCAAAATTTTCACATTTTTTTCAACTCAACCTGGCTCAAACCCGTAGTGAGTCGGGTTGAGTCACCGGTTTCAACCGATTTTGACGACACTAAGTATAAGATTATTAGGTATGGTAGTAACATGTGTGAATATTGACGAAATCAAAATAAAGATTAAAAGGAGGACAAAAAATGACGAATTGGAGTAAATTAATTAAAATAAATTGTTACTTGAAAAGAATGCTCTCGAAAATAAATGTATATACAAAACAAATGTATATACAAAATAAAACATCACTTAGACAGGAACTAGGGCTGGACAAAAATAATTGATTTGTATTGTATTATAGTTAACTATAATATATTATACTAAAAAAAACTGATCCACTTTTACTAAAAGTCCAATATACTATTTTATTTATAACGGTTTCAGTTCAGTTAACTATGAAAATTGTATCTACTCTTTCCTCTTTTCTAGTTTTAATTGTTTCGGCTTGCCAAGAAAACGTTATTTAATAATAAAATATTAATAAAAGAAACCATTAACATAAAAAATTAATAATTAATTTTTTAAGACAAATTTTTTTATCACAAATTTTTATATATTTTTATCTATAAAAATATATTACTTTTTAAATAATATTATTTTAAGTAATAAAAGTAAAATATGTATTTTTTAAAATTTAATTTTATTAAAAGATTAAGTAATAGAAATCATAAAAGAAAAAAAAGACTATAAAAAAAACATAATACTTTAAATATATTATATTCTTTAGCATATTATTAAATATGTAAAAATATGTTAAAAAAAACTTTTAATGATAATAAAATATGTGTAAGCGCAGACACTAAAATAATTATTTATTTTAAAAATCAACTTACTTTAAAATAAATATCAATACTATTATTCTTAAATGATAGTATTTTACATACTAAAACTAAAATATATTTTTTAACATTAAATTTTATTAAATGACTATATAATGAAATATCATAAAAAAATAGTAATATACCAAAAATAGTAAAAGATACTTATGCATAAAATAAAAGAAATATTAAAATAAATTTCAATTAAAAAGAACATGTATTGTTATACTATTTAGTTTAAAAACTAGTACAATTCAATTTAAAATTAATACAAATCAGTTTAAAATTAGTATAGTTAGCCGTTCAATTCAGTTTATATTATAGTTTAGTACAATTTAGTATACTACAGTTTGATAAAACAAAGAACAGTTCAGTTCAGTTTTCCTGAACTGTTTTCAGTTTAGGATAGACAAATTAGTTTTTAGTTCAGATTTTAATAGTACAGTGCAGTTCAGTTCTATTTGTCCATGCCTAATAGGAATATAAAAAATTTAAAAGCAAAACTTTTATATTCCGACATCATTAGAGGGAGAATATGATGAAACATTCGTCATAGTGACATAAATGGTGAGCATACGAATCTTCTTAGTAGTGACGGTAATTAAAAAGTGACAGTAAACGAATGTACATAATGTGTTTTTCCATGATCATTTGGTTAAGGAGGTGTATATAAAAGTTACTCCAGATTTTGAAACCACTGACCCAACATTTAATTTACAGGTTGAAAGAATCATTTTACAACTTGAAACAAGTTCCTCTGTATTGGTTTGCTAGTTGGCTACTTTCTTTGAAGTAGTATGACTTTATTCAATCCTATGCAAATTACTCATTATTTACCTTACAAAAAGAGAGAAATGCATGTCCATGCGTTAGTCTATGTGAACTTAATTATTATAAGCAATAATATTTCATCCATGACAATGTTTACAACGAGAAACTAATGAATAAAGTTAAATGCTTAATATATGATATTAGGATAAGATGTGCAAAATGAGATTATCAGTTTGGAATAATCTAATCAATTCCATAATTCAAGTCAAACTAATTAAACTATTTTAAATTTGTAATCAAACGAGAGAGTAATGCATTCAAATATTAAATGTGAATTAAAGATGAACCAAATCCTCGGCACAGAGTAAACAACCTCAGATTGATTAAGTTGTTTTGTTTGTTTTATGGATTGTTATTGACTTGTAGATACTGTCCGAAGTAAACCTTACGGGACTGACATACTTCTTAAAAACAGAGACTATACGTCAGAGTTTTGTTTTCATAAAATTGTTATCTATTATGAAAATTTTCCTCTTCTTCTGTTTGTGCAGTTTTTTATTTCTTTTTCTCTTGAAGATCTAGAAGTTATCCGTGATTCAGTACTTCCTGTACCTCCTATTCATACAGGCCTAGGAGTTTTAAGAAGGTAAAAAAAAAAGGAAATATTAAAGAAATCGTATCTATTAATACAATAATTCTTTTGAAGAACATCAAAGAATACTTTGCATTGGAACTACTATTGCCAAAGTATTTCCACGAATACATCATCACTTTTGCTTGTGGAAAATTATGAAAAAGTTTCAAACACATTCCTTGGTTTCTCTTAAACTGAAAAAGGAAATGACAGAGTGCTTTGGAAGTTTCGTTCCAATGCCATCGTGGCCCTTGTGATATCGATGGTTGAAGGACTTAATCAATGACAAGTCGATTGACTTCATACACACCACAATTCAGTAAGATTTTTGTCTGCATATAATGAATTTCTACCTACCTCTTTAAAGATATTAATTGAATCGGTTTTATATATAAAAAACAAATACTTATTATTTAATAAAATATAATGGACTCTTATAAATTTACACAGATTATAAATAAGTATTATACATAAAGTTACACTTAATTTAAGTATATTATTTTCACTCTTTCAATATTATTAATCAAAATGTCGCCGGATAAAATAATCTTTATTATAAAACAAACAGTCTATCTATGTCACAACTTTTACCTCGCGATCGGTTTAAAAAAAAATAACAATTACATAAAAATTATGTGGTGCAAAGTATTTCGCCAAATTACATTTATAAAGAAAAATAAAAAGAAGTGCACAGAAAAAAAAAATAGAAACGAAAGTGGAAATTATGAAACTGAGACAAAAAACGCTTAATAAGTCGATTCGCAACTGACTTTGACAAAATTATATTATACCACAGATTTTTGAAGTTGTTATTCTGGCTATCTGACAAAATAGTTGAGATGCAAATTACTTTTGATACTCAACCCAGCCAGAGACCTACTGCCCTAGTTCGCAGCAACCTAGCTCAACCCAAGACCCACACTCCACCAGCAACAACAACTAGGCAAACAATACCATCACGATGCTGATGATTATCTAGATCACTAGAACTTACATATTTAAACAATAATTTTGTTCACCTTATTACGATTTTTTTATTATGTATTTACAATTTTATTACGTATTAGTTAATATTTTATCCAATTTGGAATGATGATATTAAATTTACTTACAGTTGTGATATATATATGTATGTTTAGTAATTGGTAAGTATCGCATGTCTATGCTTGGATTGAAATATTGGCATGTTTGTTTTATTGTTGTCTTTTGTTTATTGTACAAATATATTGATAGCTTGGATTGAAATATATTGTTGTCTTTTGTTTATTGTACAAATATATTTCCCAGTTACCACTAGTGCAGCGAGGGGATTTTACCGCGGTTATTTTTCACTATAGGTCGCGGTTTACGAACCGCGGTATATTCAACCGCGGTAGTAAGTCAAAGACTTTAGGCCGCGGTTACAANCGCGGTATATAAGTTCCGCAATATGCCACGGTTGTCCAAAGAACCGCTGCCTAAGTTATTTTTTTTTTAAAAAAAAAAAATAGTCCACTATATGCCGCGGTTCAACCGCGGCAAAAAGTGTCCACTATAGGCCGCGGTT
>NW_014542029.1:216061-223159 GCF_000741045.1 Vigna radiata var. radiata | reverse complement strand
TTTTTTATTCAAACGTGGGTCAAAGGGGATGGTTGACTGGAGGATATGCCGCGGTTCCCCTCTGAACCGCGGCATATTCTTTCGTTTTATTTACAGAACTGCCACCGCGCACCATTATGCTGCAGTTTCTGGTGAACCGTGGCATAATGTGCGCTGTAAAAACCCAATTTTTTACTAGTGTACTAACGGATGTTTCCGTTGTTCAAGACAAATATTAAAGAGCTCAACTCATCAACAGTTTTTTCTTCGATAATGTTATATATCAAGCCGTCAAAATATTGAGGGAGACATTTGTTGGTATTATCAATTTACTGGTGTCTAATGTATTGTTGATAATTATCTAGGAATTTCATAAATTCTAGTTGGGATTGGATGTAATTTCTCTAACTCTTTGTACCTCACTTGATTCAATATATATTATGTTCTTGCTTTACAAGTTGATTATTTGATTTGCTTTTATTACTTTGATGACTTGATCAATCATCGTACTTCATCATCTTAAATGTAATGAAAACTTGTTTAAAGCTTAGATCAAATTTCCTAATGTGTGGTAGATACCAAACATAGATTTACAACTTTAGTTGGTTTAAAAAGTCTTATTCATTAATACAATGGGTCATTCAACCAAAGGTGTGACATCACACTGGTTATAATAACCTCGGGTTCTAGTATTGTACAAATATTGGAGTAGAATTACATTAAAGAATACTTCCAAGAATACTAAAGTAAAGAACATAACTTATACAAAGTCAAGAGTAGTGCAGTTGAGTCAAAAGAAGCCAAGTTCAATCCCAACATCATAATCAACATCACTTATCACTTATCTTTGTTATTTGTCAAACTTATATTCAAAATTGTCAAACCTTTATCATTGTTCTATTACAAATTTAAATAGATTATAGATAATTGATTTATCAAATCAATTTCCCGTGGATACGACTTTATTGTACTACAATCACATCAGTACACTTGTTGGATAAATTACACCCTTAGTAAGAGCTCAACATTTTTTCATCATGTATAACCTAATATTCTCCAACGTGGTTATAATCAGCTTACTCCTTACATCAATAAAGACACTATTAAATGCCTCACTCATGTTGTTGATTAGTATGTCACACATTACTTGATTTGTGAACCTAGATGTACACTAATACATGTTTCAATCATAAATAAATATTACACATGGACCAAATTCTTACACTTAATTACAATGTTAGCATCTCGACCCACTGCAGTTGAAAACTGACCTCATACTGGTCTTTCAAAATGCAACCATCTAATCCTATAATGGAATAACAAAAGACAAAACTATCTATGCATGCTTTCAAATGAGTGTAGAATCTCAAATATTGATTCATCATCCCCATCTTCGACTTGAACTTACTATAGATTCAAGGTTAGATCTCAACAATTCATATACATAGTCATAAATTCTTATGAATTTCACTTTCAATTGTTTGACTTGTTTGATATTAACTACAAAATTCACTGTTATTAATGGTCATAATTCATCAATGATTAATAAAATTCGTTGGAAAGTCATAATTATTGACGACATAATATAGGTACGTAATTTTCTCATCTATAAGGGTTTGTGAAATGTTTTGGTAATTGTCGACGATATATACTTCCTCATTAAGTTCATATTATTGACGAACCTTTAGCTATTTATAAATTATTTTCAGTTCTAACATATTTCTTTCAATAATAAAGGTGATGATCTATCGGTAAGTTGAGAGAGACATGTCTGATGAATTTTTTTGTCGGTAACTATATTGTATACGACTAGTGCACAAGTCTCTCCGATGGTTGGTCGTCCTTCCTTACTTTGTTCTCTTTTTATCTTTAATCCTCTCCAAGAACGCAATCCACTATGATGAGTTGTTGACCTGCACAAGACACTCTGACGCTCAAATAAGATATGTTTCATAAAGAGGTCTATATTTTATTAAGATAGAAGAGGATGTTTGTACCTGGACATCAATTGTATATTTATAGAACTTGTGGCAGCCAAGTCTATTGATTAACCATTAGTGTAGTATATTTTTAGGCAATCAAACCCAATAATCAATAATTAATATCGTATATTTGTAAAGCATAAGGAAATCTGACCCATTAATACCTGATAATTGTCCATGAATGACCATTAACTTTGATTGATATATTTCATATAGTACAACTAGCCTAAGATAGAACAACATGAGACTTAAAATCATACTTTCTATTGTGAACTATAAGCCACAAATACATATATCTGTTTGTGGAAATAATTAATATTGTCTTTCCTTAATCCAAAAGTCTTATTGCTGGATTTAGTTGAATATTTTGGAGATTTCATCTTTATTTTTCTAAAGGAAAGTCCAAACCTAAAATACTACAATCCCAAAATAAGTCCTACAACTAAATTTAGTTCAAAATAACAATTCAATTAGCACAAATATAAAAATGTACAAATTAAAGGGAATATAACATAATAATGACTACAACTATAGTAAAAAGAAATTATGAAGGCAATATTAATCTTGAGTGGGTAGAGAGTTGCAAAAGTTTGGAGGTTTTGTCCAACGTTTGAATCTTTCAGATTGGGTTTCAAATAGGTTTTACATAATCTATTAGTTTTTCATGCAAGAGATGCAGGTAGAAAGGAACATAAACACATAATCTATTAGTTTTACATAATCAAAGAACATGACTCAAAATAATCACTAGTGCAAAATTGGGCTTTAATGTCACCCCATAGACGTCGGACCAGAAAACACCCAACGTAAATTATTGACCGATGGCATTTTCGTAAATAAGTTGGGCATATAGACGTCGGTTAGGAGGGGCACCGACGTTTATAATATTATAGACGTCGGGGCCCCTACTAATTGACGTCTATATGTTTGACAGGTACGTGAAAAGCCATTTCTTTCCACCATATAGACGTCGGTTCGGAGGGACACTAACGTCTATAATATAATAGATGTCGGTACCCCTCCTAACTCACGTTTATATGTCTGACAGGTACGTGAAAAGTAATGTTTTTTCGCCATCCAGACGTTTGATCCCGCCACCCCGACGTCTATATGCGATTATAGATGTCGGCTCCCCTATACCCGACGTCTATATATACCATGAATATTATTTTTTAAATCGAATGGACGTCACATTAGTGAGGTCCCCGACGTATATGCGAGAATAGACGTCGGTCGTTGGGGGAAACCGACGTCTGATTTCCTATTATATAAGCCATTGCGAACCAGCAGTTACGCGCACTTCATCGTCTTTCTTCGCCTTTTCTCTCTGCGACATTGCATTTCCAGGTACGTTTGATATCTTTTGGAACCGTTTAAAATCATGTTTACTCCGATTAAAGTAATATTTGATGTGTTATCTTTCGTTTCAACCGACTAAAATGAGTTTTCGTTATGTTTTGGTGCAGTTTTTCTCGTCTCTTTGGGTATCGTAGTGCACCTTCTCCCTTTGCTAGCTTTCTCACTACAAGAAACGCACTTATTACTGGCAGATATTTACCGAAGGACTTTCTCCCCAAGCAATTAGAACCCATACCCTTCTTCGATTGAAAGAACCTCTAAACCCTATTCTGCTCTTCCTTCGAGTGTGAGTGTGAGTTGTCTTCTCCGTTTTTGTTCGCATCAGAGTGGCATCCTTCTCCATCTTCGTTCGCGGCCAGTGGTAAGTCTTCCCATCGTTCTCCGTTATTTTCCCCCAATTATGGAATAAACTGAGTGGAATTTGTGATTACTATTTCAAACCTCGGGAAAAAAGTAGCATTGTGTGACATTCAACATAGGAGTATTATGTGATCGTCATCCATACTATTTCTGTGTGTTCTGCAGCTGCGCGAGTAGGTTAGAAGCTTTATATTATTGATTTTTTGACGCCTATTGTTTATTTTCTTCCAATGTTTTTAGTTTTTGACATAATCTGTGTGCGTTGATTGTGGCTTTTTGGGAGTCAGTTGCTCCCTCCAAGGTCAAATATTTTGCTGATTTTTCCCCCAAAAGTAATATCTTCAAGAAAATTCCATGATGTAAATTCTTTTGTAAACATTGGCACACTGGATTAACCATCCACTGAGAAATCACTAATGATTGATAAACAAAGTGCTATATTTGACAAAGGTGGATAGTTGATGTAGTTAGTGAATGATGGACACCTTAATAAATCTAAAGTCATCAAATAGTAACATCTCTTTAGTTTTGTTTATGTATTCAGGCTTAGTTACCTTGTAAATGAATTCACTTTGTTACTTGTGGAGTTATCACCATTATGTTTGAGTAGTGAAGAAGCAAGAAAAAGAGACCAAGACTGTGAAACATAGCGTAAAAGAGTGTGAGGAACATAATCAAGTGTCTTCAGTTACAAAAGCAAGTTAATAAAAAGTTAGGTTTGTTTTTCATAGAACTTGATAACAATTGTTAAACAGTCCATATTAAAGGGGGAGTTATATTAATTATTCCTTTTGATTAAAATTAGTGCAATGATTGCAAAATGTTGCGGATAATGTTTAAGGGAAAAGAAAGTGTCCTTAAGCTTTCACATAGATAACCAAGATACATAAGTGTCCCACTGATGAAAACTTATGTAATGACAAAAAGTGAGATTTGTAATTAGTTGTTGATATATATGTCATAAAATTTTGATGGAAATTTGAATAGGTGGTGGAGACAAGAAAGGAGTGTTTGTGAAGATGTTAGTGTCCTTCATTGAATCCTGATCAATCTGGAAAATGGTGTAGGGGTCTCATAATACTTTCAACTGATAAAGTGTCTTGATTCCATTTAAAGAATCACCATCATACCCATTTGACACCCAGACATTGTCCGGAACATATAAACCTTAAGATTTGAAAAAGAAATACCCTTCTCAAGACATTGCCTACCAAGTTGACGAAATGTCACATGATATTCAAAATATTGAAGTTGAACGTGTATCTGGATTGCATGACCCTAACGGTGATTTTGAAGAATTACAAGGACAAATACAAGAAGAAGGAGAAGAACCTGTTGAAGAAGAAGAAGAAGAAGAAGAAGAAGAAGAAGAAGAAGAACAAGAACAAGAAGAAGACCAAGATGAAGAAGAAGAAGATGATGATGATGATTGAAACTTTAATTTTAAAACACATTGTGCATTCTCCAAACTTTAATTTGAAAACATAATGTATTTTTGTATGATTTAATATTCAAATGTAATATATATTCATTTGTTGTGCCATGAGTAAATTATTTAACTTGATTTCAATCATAACAATTTAACTACAGTAATGACAGGACAACAACAATCACGTCCTGATAAAGGAAAGGCCGTAGCAAAACCTAAAAGGAAACGACAACCAAAATATATACTAAGGATTCCTACTTTTGTTGCCTGGACTACACCGGATGTTGGGCCCTCACATGCTCTACCCCGTCATCATCTTTCCACACCACACCCTCCTATTCATCTCACACCAGACCCTGTGGTACAGCCAACACAAGATCCTACTAGTCTTCCCTCACCTACACATCTTGGAACACCTATTGTAGGTTCTTCTATACCCTCCTCATCCTCCATACCGCCATCTGATGATCGTCCCCCACGATCTGATGATCGTCCCCCACCATCTGATGATCTTCCCCCACCATCTGATGATCATCATTCAGCTGGTGATGATGGTGATGACCCTGCTCCTACTGATCGACCGCTGATTGAACCTTATGGGAAAGGGTAACATCCAACCAAATTTCTTACTAATTTGTTTTACATTAATTGTTTAACTTATGGTTATTTGAAATGACTTTTATGTATTTATATGCTGGTTTGTGCCATCTAGAGTTGCTTCTCAGGCCATAATAAGGTCAATTAAGCAACAATTTCTAAATCCTTGGCCAACATGGGGAGCAATATCAGATGATGACAAAATACCATTGTGGGAGCGATTTAAGGTTAAACGAAGACAACTTGCATTTGTTATTTACTATTTTGACCATGTTCTGATGCAACACATTTAGTAGTTTACATAATCTTTATATGAGTTGTTGTCACAGATGAAGGTTCAGTGGTTACCTAAACATGAAGTTCAAATTCACCGCAATTTCAACACGAAGGCGTCTCATAGACTCTCTGAGATGTTTCGAGAAGCAAGGATAGATGGAGAATGCCCCTACTGGATTGGGGAGCAAATCTGGACCTCCTTACTGGAGCATTGGAATTCGCCACAGTACCGCGCCAAGTGTGCAATCGCCCAGAAGAATCGGGCTTCAGAAAAGGGCGGTGTTCTCCATACAGGTGGATCAATCACAGTACATGAACATGTCATTCGTATGGCACTAGTAAAAAATTGGGTTTTTACAGCGCACATTATGCCACGGTTCACCAGAAACCGCAGCATAATGGTGCGCGGTGGCAGTTCTGTAAATAAAACGAAAGAATATGCCGCGGTTCTCCTCTGAACCGTGACATATCCTCCAGTCAACCATCCCCTTTGCCCCACGTTTGAATAAAAAATGAAATAACAGGGGTATATGCCGCGGTTCTTTGGGCAACCGCGGCATATACCCAAGTCAACTTATTACAGGGGCTGACTTAGTCAGAGAATGTCAGAAGTTACAGGGGTATATGCCGCGGTTCCCCAGCGAACTGCGGCATATAACCCTGTCATTCCCAAGAAGGGAGCTGGGTAGACAGAAGTATTCAGAACGTTACAGGGGTATATGCCGCGGTTATATGGGGAACCGCGGCATATACCCCATGTAACTTCTGAAGTAACCCATCAGTCACCCATCAGTCAGGGAATTTCAGAAGTTGTAGGGGTATATGCCGCGGTTCTCTGTGGAACCGCGGCATATACCCTTGTAACGTTCTAAATACAATAACTCCCTCCAACTGCCTTCTTGGAAATGACAGGGGTATATGCTGCGGTTCCCCAGGGAACCGCGGCATATACTCCCACCTGAAATAAATTTAAAATGAATTTGAAATATTTCGAGGAATATACCGCGGTTCAGCGGGCAACCGCGGTATATAGTGCCATAATAATTTTCAAAAATGCCATTTAGGTTATTTTTTTAATGACTATAGGCCGCGGTTTGCTGTGAAACCGCGGCATAT
>NW_014542029.1:210894-212121 GCF_000741045.1 Vigna radiata var. radiata | reverse complement strand
TGGTTGATTTTCGAAAGGTGGGTTACCGAGATGAACCGTTTATCATGGTACATCAACCATCGCAGGTTTTTTATGTCAAAGATTCTGCGTCTGACCATTGGTATGTTGCTCTTGAAGGCAAAAAACAGATTGAAGTTAACGAAGACAATCAGATTTATATTCATATTGCTGACAACCATTCATTTCAAACTACAACAAATTTGGATAACCAATCTCTAGTTGACGACGATGTATATGCAATTCGGTCAGATCATGATGAGGGAATATACATATGATGAATCCATATCTTTATGTATGAATTTTCAATTTCTGTATAAGTATTTTATTAATATCACATTAATTTTGCTTTTACACATTTCTATGATTACTATTACATGTTTTGTTAANTTATATGATATTACATAAGTCTTTTATTAATATTTAATGTTGTTATTTATTTTGACAGATATATGGCTGATCATCCACACTCTTCAGGGGATGAGGCTCCCCTAACCAGATCAACCAGATCCACTAGAGGACCCACTAGGATGAAACAACTATTGCTCAGGAAACAAAGTGGTGAAAGAACTCCGGTGAATGTGAATGTCACCACGGGTGTGGCAACTGGCCGCTATGCAAATGACTTTCGATCATACCTTGGAGTGGTGGCACGTGATAAGATTAGCATTCTTGTTCCATCTTTTGATCATGTGTCCGAGGTTGATCGNAACGTTATTTGGAACGATATATTGGTAAGTTAATTAATAGCATTTGAATTAAAATTTGTTTATAAATATAATTTTGTACTAATACAACTTTATTATGTTTANTTCAGCTGACATTTGACATTCCAAATGTCCCATCACTTAGAAATAAGTGTTTGTCAACTGTTGCAGAAAATTTCAGAAACTTTAAAAGCAAGTTGACATCAGGATACATCTATGGAAAGCATAAAGATAAGACTTCATGTAGTTTATATAAGTCCATTGATGAGGACACTTGGCGGCGTTTTAAAGAGAGTCGGTTGTCAGAGGAATGGCAGGTTAGTATAGTTGATATTATTCAATTCTTCATTAACAAATATATATCATTTGAACTAATTAATTAATGTGTATGTGACAGGCAATTAGGAGCAAAGCACAAGGAACAAGTGCTCAGAACAAAAACCCCCACCTATTATCTCGTGGTGGGTATAGGAAGCTTGAGGAGAAAATCCTCAAGCAAAAGGCAGATGCTATAGCACCATCT
>NW_014542029.1:197505-208643 GCF_000741045.1 Vigna radiata var. radiata | reverse complement strand
AGAGATTCAAGACTACTACACCAGTTCCTGAGAAGCCACTACTATTCATTAGGAAGGCTGCTGTGAAGTCTATAATTAGATTATACAATAGCTCTTAGATTTAAACATTGCATTTGATTAGATTGTATTTTCTTAGACTATGTACTTTATTTGATGTTGAAATACATTTGAACATGTCTTTGTTATGTTGAAATTGAATTTCTGTATATGTTTTTATATGCAGGTCTGTTTTTGTGGTAGTGGATATCACAAAAACAGACCTGCAATTTTAAAAAACTGCAGGGGAATATGCCGCGGTTGTGACCTGAACCGCGGCATATACTTTTTCGTTTTAATTTTTTTTTTTTAAAAAGAGACATATGGTCGCGGTTCTTGCACTAACCGCGGCCTATAGTGGACACTTTTTGCCGCGGTTGAACCACGGCATATAGTGGACTATTCTTTTTTTTTTTAAAAAAAAAGGACTTAGGCAGCGGTTCTTTGGACAACCGCGGCATATTGCGGAACTTTTATACCGCGGTTGTAACCGCGGCCTAAAGTCTTTGACTTACTACCGCGGCTGAATATGCCGCGGTTCGTAAACCGCGACCTATAGTGAAAAATAACCTCGGTAAAAGCCCCTTGCTGCACTAGTGTGGTAAGCATCCATTTAGTCATATAACTTATGTAACTTTAATTTCAATGTACATATCAAACTTTTTATTTTGATACAGGCAGCTGCATTGGGTCGAGTTGTGCATGTTGATGAAGTTTTCCACCAAACTCATCTTCGCAAGGGAACTGACCAGTTCATTGATGAAAGGTCCCACAAGACCCATGTAAGAAAATACTAGTAATTGGAGTATTGATTCATAATTGTGTGCCTTGTATTGTACATTTTACTGATACTTTATAATCACTTTTAACAGGAAGAATTCTCTGCAAAACTTTCACGGGTCAGATCCTCACATTCTTCATGTCCTCAGTCAACCCAACAACCAGATGATGACCATGACCTTATTAGGTCACAATGTTGGATTGATGTTGTTGGTGGAAAGAAAAAAGGAAGAATTTATGGGGCAGGACAATTGGCTGCAAATTACAGTAAAGGTCGTGGTGGTCTAAACCACCAACCTTCTTCTTCCTCCCAACGTCCTAATGAGACCGTTCATGAGACGCAGCGGCTTCAAACACGTGAACGAGAATATAATGAACTGAGACAAGAGTTTACCAGTTTTAAAGAACTGGTCATGAGATTGCTTCCCGAGTCTGCAGTGCCTCCGACCTCTCATTCGTAGCCCACACCAGTCCAGCCTAGAGAAGTGCAACCCCTCATACCAGTCCAGACCCCATCAGTCCAATCCCCATCTGTCCAGCCAACTTCAGGGCCTCATAACAATGAAGAGGAAGAAAATCATCAAGCTGATCATTATTAGGACTATTAGATTTTATGGTTTTGCACATTACTTATATTATTACTTCTTTAGCTTCTAAGAACAATTTATGACTTTGCACATTATGAGGACTATTGGTTAATGGACTTCTGTTTTGTTTATATATAATATATATGTTTGCTTGGAATTTGTTTAGATTGTTTGGAGTTTGAATTGATTGGAGTTGACTCCATTGGGTGAATGTTGGATTATATTTTGCCATGTATGTGAATGTTGTTGTTGTTGAATTGTGCAGGTTTGCTATTGAATTTTGCACACTGCAGATTGTATGTATTATATTGTGCAGGTTACTGTTTTGAGTGGGGTTATATAAAGGATTTGCAACGACTGTAAACACGCCCTTACCAAAGGATATATCGTAAGATAAGATTGCGTCTTTTGGATCTCTTATGACATTTCAACCTAAAGCCGAACCTGGGTCACCGTATTCTTTTTCTTAGAAGGTTGGAATGAAACTAGACAACGACTCAGGTTTGGTTTTGGGTTGAAATGCCATAAGAGGTGCAAAAAGCGCAATTTTTTTCTTATGAAGAAGCTAGCAAAGGGAGGAGGTGCTACTACGCTACCCAAAGACACAAGCAAAACTGCATTAAAACATAATGAAAACCCAGTAAACGTCGGTTAAAGCCATATCTGACGTTTATTGTGCCCTTAGACGTTGGTTAGTGCCATGTCCCACGTGTTTATAGTGCCCTTAGACGTCGGGTAGTGTCATGTCCGACGTCTTTATAGACGTCGGACATGGCATTTAACTGACGTTTATAAAGACGTCAGACTTACAGAGTCTGACGTCCCATTAACATCACACATAAAGACGTTGGGTATGGATGTGACGTTAAAAGTCCAAAATAACTGACGTCTAAAACCCTTTCTACATTAGTGAATTATGTCATTTCTAACATTTTGAAGATTCATCAAATTATTGTATGACAACTTCACAGGAAAGGCTTAAGATATAAACAAACTATTTAGAAAAAAAAAACATCACAATCAGAATAGGCTTCTTGAACAACCATTACAAAATAAAAATGGAGAAGAAAGAAATATTGAAAGAAAATAAATGTTTAAAAATCTTCCTCAATTATCGATCTCCAGAGTACCTCTTTCCTCTGTTTCTTTTATGTCCTTTAAGCATCATACCCTCACAATCATTCTTATCTTCAACAACAATTCCATTTTTCCACTACACTCCTATAATCCAGATTTCTTCTATAAAAAATTAAGCAAATAATATTAATTTCGCCATAAATAGAAACTAAAAAGATAACGTAAAAAAAAACAGAAACTCAAAACAAACTCATGTTAAAAGGCAAAGGAATAGAAAACTCCAATAATTTAAGTCACTACTAATTAAATTCTTTCAATTTATTTTATACTTTAAAAAAAAATCATTTGTCATAAAATAATATCTTGTATGATTATCAAGGCAAATAAAAAAAGTGTTTGTAGAAGACAAATTAAGACTAGAAATCTTCAAATTCATATTGGACATCTTTACTTGAATTACAACTTATCATTTACTAAAAAAAATTATTTATAGAAATATTACAATGTTTAAACGAAAAACCAACTTATTATGAGAATGTCATAACAATTTTAAGACAAGATTGAAAGAGATAAAAATAAAGAGATTGAAAATATGTATTATGCTAGCGATTCTTTATTATTTTATTCTATCAATAGACATTAGTTATTATCTATTAAGTAATATTCTTATTTTCAATTACATCGTTAATCTTTCAATAAATTTCTTTTTATATAATAAAAATTCGATTTAACCATAATATTTTTATAATTGTTATTATATGGAAATGTGAATCATTTATCACAAGAAAAGCACTAATCAAATTTAGAAATCAAAATAATTCATTATGTAAATATCAATTAGAAATTATTAGTATGTAAAATAGTCTTTTTTATAAATAAAAAAATTATAATTAATTTGTTAATTAGACTTTAAATTGATCATTTTCATTAACTATCAAAGTTTTACATATTTAATATTATTAATTTTAAATTAGTCTCTAATTTTAAATTAAAAACTAATTTAATGAAAAAAAAACTTAATACTATTAAAGACCCATTTACACTCTAATTATTGTGAATGATAATATTTTTTTAGTTTATAAAATAGTATTTAAATTAGTCATAATGACTAATTATTATTTGTTTCTGAAATTGATTAATATTTAATGATTTTTTTTATAATAATTTTACAAAGATAAATTATAAATAGTGAATGACAAATTAAATGTGAAGTTATTTTTTTTTAACTAAATGATACATTTATAATATGTAACCATATATAACTATGATGTATTAATATACAAAAATATTTGTATTTATGAACATTTATGTTTATGCAAAATTTGGCTTTAAATGTGCCTATTTAAATTTGAAATACATTCTGATTTTATTAGGTCTCGAGTAAAAAAAGCTTTTGATTCCAAAATCTTTTAACATATTTTCTGTATGTTACGCTGTTATTGAAATGTTTATGGATTTTTTCCGCGAAATATTTATATTTTTTTCTTCTGCTGCTAAAATTTTGTTTTCTTTGTCATATGTTTTGTATTAAATGGTGATATGTTGAATTAGAAATTTCACTAAGCCATCATGAAATACAAAATAAGGAAAATAAAGGATAAGAGAAAAACAATATAGATGAATAATACTCTTGGGGAGAAAAAACATTTAAAATCTAAAATCTTTAGTTACTTTTTTATTTTTATTTTTGATATTCCATTCACAAGAATTATTTCTATATATTGAAAAGAGTAAACGAATATTGAAATTTACCAAAAGAGTGTTCAATATTCTTCTTAATATCACAGGAAAAGTAATTCTATTATAAGGAATATGAAAATTATTTATTTATAATAATAATAATAGTAATAATAAGAATAAAACAAAAAAAAAATCAAAATTTTAACTCAAGGTTAAAATAATATTACCTGTAGCTATGTTTTGTACCAGATTTTGAAAACTTTCAATGTTGTCACGACATAAAGAGTGTCTCCTAAATTATATAAGAACTTGAAATATGCATGACGCCAAAAACGTATTATTAAGATTGAGCCAAAAACACTCCTGAAAAGCTTATAACAAAGCCAATTGTCATACTTATATAGTATTCCCGACCGAAAATCAAATTGTCATCCTTATGAAATTTTACAATTGGTTGTTGGCTTGGTTCTTCATCAATACACAATTTCTCCATCAATACCATTAAAAATCAATTAAAACAAAATTTTAAAAAATTATTAAAATTAAAATTATATATATATATATATATATATATATATATATATATATATTTAATTCTGAAATCGAGTTGAATTATTATCGAATTTAAGGACAAATTTTGAAATATGATAAACTTTTTAATCAGTTTATGAAATTCAGTGGTCATTTTAAATTTAATACTCCTTTAATCAGATTTTGAAATCTAGTACATTTCAAAGTCCGATTTAAATCCTAAATTCTCATATCCATAACCTTAAATTTCCAATTCATTTCCTTCCTATGTTGAACCACGGATTAGTAAAGAAGTGGGTGATGCGACACTAGAATTAGGAGAAAAGATAGTAAATAAAAGTGAATGGGTGAGGGTAAATATAGGAGAGAAAAAATAAATTTGCCCTTGTAGGAAGGACAGTTTAGACATTTTAAAAAGTTTGAAAGTGTATGAAAAAAACTAAAAGTGCAGGAAGAAAGTCCGAGAAAATAAATGTGTAGAAATCTTTCGATCTTCAAATCCAAGTGGCTTTTCATCTCAGAATTCCTCTTTCCTCTCCTTTGAGCATGGTACCCACACAATCTTCTAATCTTTGAGCATGGTACACACCTATAATCCAGATTTCTTCTGCCAAAAATTAAACAAATAATTAATTTGCCCAAAAATATAAACAATAAAAAGATAACGTAAAAAAAACAGAAATTAAAAAAAAAAAACTCATTTTAAAAGGCAAAGGAATAGAATACTCCAATAATTTAAGTGACTACTAATTAAATTCTTTCAATTTATTTTATTCTTTGCAAAAAAGAAAATTGTCATAAGAATTATCTTATATCATTAGCAAAGCAAATAAAAAAAAAAGCATTTGTACAAGCCAAATTAAGACAATAAATCATCAAATTCATATTAGTGATCATTATTTGAATTACAACTTATCATTTACAATTGATGTCTGGGTACCACTTTATGAAACATATATGACTTGAATGTCGGAGTGTCTTCTGCAGGTCAACAACCCATCAGAGTGGATGACATTCTCGGGGAGGACCGACCCTCTTTCGGACCAATTCAACCAAAACAAAAATTAAAATTTAATTTATATTTAATTTAATTTACATTATATTTTATATATTTTTTTAATTATATTCAAATTTTATTTTAATAATTTATAAAAATATATTTTTTTAAATATTTGCGGGTATCCGCGAGTATCCGCAGGTTTTAGAATATCCGTGGATATTTTTTAAGTGGGGTATCCGTGCGGGTAAGGTGAATTTTTTTTCGTCGGGTCAAATTGTGGTTAAACACTATCTGTGTCTGACCTGACCCGTTGTCATCACTATCTATCATCCATGAAACTAATATTGCAATGTTTAAACATACAAAATAAAAAACAACTTATTATGAGAATGTCACAACAATTTTGAGACATGATTGAAAGAGATAAAAATAGAGTGAAAATATCATCTTTTAAGTAATATTCTTATTTATAATTACATTGTTAATATTTCAATAAGTTTCTTTTTTTTCTAATAAAAAATTGATTTATCCATAATATTTTTGAAATTTTTATTATATGGAAATGTGAACCATTTATGACAAGAAAATCATTAAATAAAATCTAGAAATTAAAATAATTAGGTACTATATTTATTACGTAGTTATCAATTAAAAATTATTAAAATTACTGGTATGTAAAATAGTATTTTTTATAAATAAAAAATATAATTGGTTTATTAATTATAATTTAAATTAATCATTGTCATTATTTAAATATTTAATATTACTGATTTTAAATTAGTCTCTAATTTTAAATTAAAAACTAATTTAATGAAAAAACTTAATAATGTTAGAGATCCATTTATACTCTAAAATATTGTGAATAATAATAATTTTTTTAGTTTAGAAAATAGTATTTAAATTAATTAATATAACGAGTAATTATTATTGTTTCTAAAATTGATCATTATTTAATGATTTTTTATAATAATTTTATAAAGAAAAATAACAAATAGTGAATGACAAACTAAAATGTGATGTTATTTTTTTAACTAAATAATATCTTGATAATATGTAACCATTGTATTAATATACAAAATATTTGTATTTGTAAACATTTATGTTTATACAAATTTTGATTTTAAATGTGCCTATTTAAATTTGAAATACATTCTGATTTTAATTTGATCTCAAGTAAATTACTTTTGTTCCAAAATCTTTTAACATATTTTCTTTGTTTGTTAAGCTGTTTTTGAAATATTTATGGATTTTTTCCGTGAAATATTAATTTTTTTTTCTTTACGGTCCTAAAATATTGTTTTCTTTGTCATATGTTTTGTATTAAATGGTGATATGTTGAATTAGGATAAGAAATCATGAAATACAGGAAAATAAAGGATAAGGAAAAAATCTAAAATCTTTAGTTACCTTTTTTTATTTTTGGGATTTCATTTACAAGAATTATTTCTATATTGAAAGGAGTATACGAATATTGAAATTTTCCATAAGAATGTTCAATATTGATCTTAATATCATAGGAAAAGTAATTTTTATTATAAGGAATATGAAAATTATTTATTTAAAATAATAATAATAATAATAGTAATGATAATAATAATAAAATCAAATTTTAAACACAAGATTAAAATAATGTTACCTTCAGCTCTATTTAGTACCAGATCTTGAAAACTTTCACTGTTGTCATGACATAAAGAGCGTCTCCAAAATTATTTAAGAACTTGAAATATGCATGGCGCCAAGAATGTATTATTAACATTGAGCCGAACACTCCCCAAAAGCTTATAGCAAATCCAATTGTCATATTTATATAATATTCATGATTGAAAATCAAATTGTCATCCTTATGAAATTTAACAATTGGTTGTTGCCTTGGAATTTTTATGCATTTAGGAATTTTTCCAGATAGGTTGTTTAGTGAGAGGTCTAAGAGTTGAATGCTTTTTAGATAACAAATTTCCAATGATAAACTTCCATACAAATAATTACTTCTTAAGCTTAAAAATTGCAACTTTGATAATTCCTTCCCCATCCAATTTGGAATAGATCCTGATAATCTATTTTCTGTTATATCTATCATCACTAACTTTGTGCAGTTCCTTAAGGAGGAAGGGATTTCACCTGTTAAGTTATTGTCTCTCAATAACAAAACTTGAAGTTCAAAGAGTGATCCCATAGAAGAAGGAATTTCTCCTGAAAACTTGTTCTGACTCATATTTAAGTAAGTCAATGACTTGAAATGGGTCCAACAGTTCGGAATTTGTCCAGAAAACTTATTATTTGAAAGGTCTAATTGGTATAAAGATTCAGCTACATCATTAGAGCATAAAAACGAAAAAAAATTTGTGAATTTATTGTTTGATAGATCAAGAAATATTGAGCCTTGTAAAAATGACGGAACATGACCTTCAAACTGATTTGATTGAAGACTAAGAGAAGAATAATGATTCTCTATTGGCAAATTTGGAATCGTACCTTGTAAATTGTTGCATGAAATATTAATACTCATCCAATTTGACAATCCAAATTTGGTCCAAAACCATTTTGGAACGACACCTGATATTCCACTATTTGAAATGTCAAGGTCTTGAAATTTGTTTTGTTTCTCAAGCCATTTGGGAAACAATGGACCAAGCTTGCAATACCTCAATTCAATAGTATCCAATTGAAAAGTTGAACCCCAATTTTGACTAACTTCTAAGGTCAATGAGTTATCTGACAATATCAATCTCTCTAACTTTGTCATATTATAAAAATGAGAGTCAGTTAACACACCTTTCAAAGAGTTTGACATCAAGTATAATACCTCAAGTTCTGTTGGAAATCGAAGATTTTCAGAAATTGTCCCATTTAACTTGTTACTATGAAGGTACAATTCTTTTAATGATGGGAACATTGTTGCGAGGTTGCTAGGCAAAGTACCACTAATTTGATTGATACTGAGATCCAACGTTTCCAACTTTGCAAATATTGAGAAATCGGGTAATGTGCCATTGACTTTATTTTGATCAAGATATATTTCTCGTAATGAGTATGTAGAACATCCAGACAAATGATTAAATATCACTGTGAGATCTTCACTCAACTTATTAGAAGACAAATCCAATAACTCCAATGTACATGTACTCCCAAATGATTTTGGAACACCACCTTCTAAAGAGTTAAAGCTAACTGACAACAGCTTTAAATGAGATGGCAATCTAGTGCTTTCAGGTATTTTCCCACTCAATTGATTGTAAGAAAGATACAACATTTTTAAATTTGAAAATGCTGAAAGGTCAGGTACAGAGCCTCTGATTTGATTGAATGCCAAACTCAATTCTTGTAGTGAGTATCTAACACAACCACTGGAGAAATTATGAAGAATTAACGAAAGGTCTTCGGTCATATTGTTTCCATACATGTATAATGAACGTAGGGTGCATATATTCATGAATGATTTCAAATCTTCACCCTTGAACACATTATAGGAGAGGTCAAGGTGCTCAAGCGAATTCATGGCCAAGCCAAAATGATTTGATGTGGAACCCTCCAAGAGATTCCAACTAAGGTCAAGCTCAACAAGGTTGGAAGTGGTGTTTGACACCCACTGGAATATCATCGGTTTCATGAAGGAGTTTTTATAAAGTCTAAGGACAGAAAGGGAACTAGAAAAATTGAAGTTGGAAGGGTTGAATGAAAGAAGCAAATGATCGGAAAGGCCACATTCAGATAAACTGAGTTCTCTTAGTTTTGGTAGCTTGGCAATGATTCGAAGGCAGCTAGGAGAACTGTTAAAATTAGATATGGAATTGAAGGAAAGATGGGTTAAAGAATTAAGATTAGATAACCATTGATCAGTAGTGACAACTTTGAGATCATATCCTCCAAGATAGAGTTTATGCAAATTTGAAAGGTTTCCTAGTGGGGAAGGAATGTATCCTTCAAAAGAATTGTACCTGAGATCAAGATACTGCAGCCGAGAGAGATTTCCAAGTTGGGAAGGAATGTATCCTTCAAAAGAATTGCCACTGAGATCAAGATACTCCAACCCAGAAAGATTTCCAAGTTCACGAGGGATTGAACCATTCAAATAATAATTATCAGCAAGATTCAAATATTTCAAACGAGAAAGAGAACTTATCTGAGTTGGAATTTGTCCGCTAAAACGACATGAAGAGAGATCAAGATATCTCAAGTTGGTAAGAGAGCCAAGAAACTCTGGAATATTACTGTCTGCAAAATCATTGGAACTGAGGTTCAAATACTGTAAATGTCGCAACTCCATTAACGACTTGCGGATCTCTCCGCTGATGTAACGCCGAGAGACTTCATTATACTGTCCAGGAAGGTGAAAGCTTATAATATGAACGGTGAGGTTGTTGCTGCGAATCCCCTCCCATTGGCAACAGTCGGGAGTGGTCCAAGATGAGAGCATGTCGTAAGGATCGACAATGGCAGCCTTGAATTGAAGGAGTGCTTCCCTCTCTTTTGGAATGCATCGAATATGGTGTTGTCCATAAGCAACCTGCAACACCACACTCACCACAAACATAAACATCATTACTTCGAGAATATTCATGATGATGAAATAGAGAGATTGAATAGTATAGAATTAGATTCATATGTGTTCTGAATTAAGCACTCCCAATACCCACATAAATACTCATTACCTATTCTTCTCACTCTTCTGCATTTCACTAATATCAATTGACTTCGAAGAAGACTTGTGTATTTTCATTTTAAAAGACAATATTATATGGAAAAAAAAAACATCAAACGATAATATTATATATAAAGTTAGTTATTCTTAGAGACAAAATATTGTATGAAAATAGAGACAATTAGAAATTCGTACATTGTCTGTGAATTTTTTACAAAATTCATAAAATAGATATTTTTCTTTAAGGATATTTTAAAAAATTTGTAAGTCCAGCTAAATATTAAGAAAATATTTTAAGAGTGAAAGTTTATGCCACCATTTATATCTTGTTCCTATAAAATTTTCATCTCATATTACTAGCAAATGACTTTGTTATAGTAAATTAATTTGGGGTAATGGGACAAAATGTAAAAAATATTGCTAAATTAAAAAAGAAAATTCAATAAATATAGTCATTATTGGAAAATTAGACATTGGTCTTTATTCAAATAAAATGACAAGGGAATCCTCCACTTTTCAACCTCTGTCACTTTCCTCATTATCAATGGTGGGAAAGTTTTTGGGACAATAATTCTATTCCAATCAATTGACTTATCCGAAGACTTGTGAAAACAAAGGTGTGTATTGAGGAGATGAGATACATTCGGATGATCGGTCACACCGGTAGTGTGATCGGGTATGTGGAAGGATGAATCAAATACCCTCATATACTAGATTATATAGATAATCGGGTGCACCGGCAGTGCGGTCGGGAGAATTGTTGATGGAGTTAAGTGGGGCAAAGCATAAAAAGAGAATAGCATTATGA
>NW_014542029.1:191155-196910 GCF_000741045.1 Vigna radiata var. radiata | reverse complement strand
CAAAGGTCCATAATCGTCACGAGATAGAGAGAGAGTGTGCATTGCTGTCGTTTCCAGAAGGTCGTGACTTTGTCTCAGGCTTTCCATCCGAAACATTTTGGCGCCCACCGTGGGGCCCGAGATCATTTTCATTGACCTATAAACGACCACCATGGCTGGAGAAATACCCTTGGAGATGTTGCAAAATTTGCAGCAGCAAATTCAGGAGATGAGGGCGGAAATCGCAACGATGAGGGCGGAACAAGCGAACAGAGCAGGAGGTCATTCTGACCGCTCTGTTAATGTAGAGACATATCACTCAGACACCGGGGAGCAACCTCCTCCCACTCGAGGTGAGGGGCGGCGAGAACACCATAATCCTATACCTAATGAGGGAATTGGAAGAGTTAATGGACAAGGGGCAGGCAGAGGTGATGGACGACCGGAAAGTCGGGCTGGGAGTAGAAGCGGAGGGCGAGGAAGAGGACAGGGCAATAATAGAGGCGATCCTCATCGCCGGGAGGAGAGACAACGAAACGGAGAGCAAAACCCTATAAATGGCGATCAAGCTGAGGGATTACACCCTTTCACGCCACGGGTAATGCAAGCGATCATACCAGAAAATAAAGTACTGCCATCGATGGAGAGGTATGGAGGTTCATCTGACCCTGTTAAGCATTTACGATCCTTCGTAGATGCCATGGCGGTATATTCATCCGACGAACTAGTGTGGTGTAGAGTTTTCTCCCTCTCACTAAGGGAAGAAGCATTAGACTGGTTCCATTCCTTACAACCCGGAACCATTGACAACTTTGTCGAACTGCGCCAACTATTTACTCAGCAATATGCCTCGAGTAAGACGCCCGGTGTGACTTACACGGCCCTAGTAAGAATGAAGCAAGGACGAGAGGAATCCCTCAAACTTTTTATGGATCGGTTCAACCGTACCGCTCGACAGGTACGAAATGCTGATCAGCGACTGGTGGTAAGTGCCTTGACCACCGCATTGCGACCTGGTCCGTTTTGTGACTACCTCCACGCAGAGGAGCCCCAAAGCATGGATGAATTACAAAATAAATTGGCCAGTTTCATTCGTATAGAAGAAGGAAGAGTCCATCAACGTGGGAGAGAAGAGGGGGAATCGATGCCCCGTCCGGCCAGAATGAGAGCCGGATCACAGTCCGGTGGGAATGACGGAAGAGGAGGCTACAGAGGCAAAGAACGCAACCAAATGAAGCAATATATTCACCATACTCCTTTGAATGCACCACGAGCGAGAGTGCTGGAAGAGGCACTGAGGGCCGATCTATTAACAGTGGTACAAATACCTACACCTCGAGGAGCTGATGAAAGCAAATATTGCCGATATCATCAAAATCGGGGCCACACAACTGAAGATTGTCATACATTGAAGGATAGATTGGAATCTTTGGTTCAAGTTGGACATCTTCAGAAGTTCGTCCACAGGGGAAGAGCGCCCACCAGACCCGATCGGACGTCATTGCAGCCAGAATCCAGAAAAAGGACCCGGCCGAGAGCTGATCGGAGCAGAAGCAGAAGCGCTGACCAAACGGTCAGAGGAGTAATCAATACTATATCTGGGGGGTTTGCAGGAGGAGGATCGACGTCAGCCGCCCGCAAAAGACACTTAAGAAACTTACACAGCTCCCACCGAACGGACATCTCAAAAAGATCTATGCCCACCATCACTTTTTCTGATGATGATTTCCATGCACCCGACTTGGAGCAAGATGACCCGATGGTGATAACAACAATGATCGCCAGGTACAGGGTGAGTAAAGTCTTAATAGATCAAGGTAGTTCGGCCAACATATTATATTGGAAGACCTTCAAGCAAATGGATATATCGGAGGATGCAATCTTGCCTTTCAATGAACAGATAGTAGGATTCGCGGGAGAGAGAGTAGATACAAGGGGGTATGTTGATCTGAGGACCAGCTTGGGAGCCGACAGGGATGCTAAAGAGATGAAGGTTCGGTTCTTGCTAGTAGAAGCCGACACGTCTTATAACGTCTTATTGGGAAGACCGTGCTTAAACATGTTTGGAGCTATCGTCTCGACCCCACACTTAACTTTGAAGTATCCCACTATGATGGAAAGGTTGCCACCGTTCGGGCCGATCAGAAGATGGCACACGAATGTTACGCTGCAGGTTTGAAGGTCAAGCCCAGAAGTACTACTTTCTCAGGCCACCGATCAGAGGTCGCTATGATGGAATTAGACCCTCGAACGCAATTTGACGATTGGGTGGAACCCCTGGGGGATACACGTCCTGTTGTTATTGGACAGCAGGAGGATCAATGTACCACCATAGGGCGCAATCTTACCACCGATCAGGCAACCTTAATAGAAGAACTGTTGTTGAAAAACAGGGATTTGTTTGCATGGCAGGCAGCCGATATGCCAGGTATTCACCCTGACATAATATCTCATAAATTGTCATTATTCAAGGATGCCCGACCAGTTGCCCAGAGGAAGCGGAGGTTAGGCAACGAGAAGAGAAGAGCGGTAGAGGAGGAAGTAACGAAGTTACTGGAAGCCGGTTTCATACGAGAAGTTAAGTATACCACATGGTTGTCGAATGTGGTGATGGTGAAGAAGTCGAGCGACAAGTGGAGAATGTGCACAGATTTCACGGACCTTAATAAGGCATGCCCGAAAGACACGTATCCCCTTCCAAGCATTGATGGCTTAGTGGACGGAGTCTCCGGATACGAAATCTTAAGTTTTTTAGATGCTTATTCGGGATATAATCAAATCCCCATGTATCAACCCGATCGGGATAAAACGGCTTTCATAATGGAACGATCCAATTACTGTTATGAGGTCATGCCGTTCGGCCTGAAAAATGCAGGGGCGACATATCAACGACTCATGGATAAGGTTTTTCAACGTCAGATAGGAAGGTGCATGGAAGTGTATGTGGATGACATGGTAGTAAGAAGCCGATCGGTGGAGGAACACTTGCGGGATTTAGCCGAAGTCTTGGATCAGGTGCGGAAGTTCGGGATGAGGTTAAATCCTCTCAAGTGTACATTTGGAGTGTCTGCAGGAAAGTTTTTAGGTTTCATGCTTACTTCACGAGGCATCGAGGCCAATCCGGATAAGTGTCGGGCTATTTTGGAGATGAGAAGTCCAAGTAGTTTGAAGGAAGTACAACGGCTGGTCGGGAGACTTACATCGCTATCCCGATTCATACCCAAATTAGCTGATCGAATTCAACTGATTCTAAAGCTAATGAAGAAACAAAAACAAGTAGAGTGGAACGATCGGTGTGAAGCGGCATTTGACGAAGTCAAGCAAATTCTCTCTAACCCTCCGGTTATGAGACGCCCAGATTATGGCGGTGACTTGCACCTATTCTTGGCGGTCGGTGAAGAAGCGGTCAGCGCCGCATTAGTGCAAGAAGTTCCTGAGTTTCGTCCAGTTTATTTCATCAGTCGGGTAATGAAGGAACCTGAAACCAGATATCAGCAACTGGAGAAAATAGTCTTAGCACTTGTGATTGCCACTCGAAGGCTTCGCCCCTACTTGCAGGGAAACCAGGTAATTGTTCGAACAGATTATCCTATTTCAAAAATTCTACGCAAACCCGACCTAGCAGGTAGGATGATCGGTTGGTCCATTGAACTCTCTGAGTTCGGTCTGAGATACGAACCACGAGGATCAATTAAGGGCCAGCACTTGGCTGATTTCGTGGCCGAGTTACCAGGACGATCGTCCCATTGTCATGCTTGAATATTATACGTGGATGGATCGTCCGGCCTTAAAGGAGGTGGAGCGGGTGTTGTATTAGAAGGACCGGACGGTATAGTTGTCGAACAGGCCTTGATCTTTCGGTTTAAGGCCAGCAATAACCAAGCTGAGTATGAGGCCCTAATAGCTGGCCTCGAGCTAGCACGCGATTTGGGGGTTAAAGTGCTTTGTTGTAAAACGGATTCACAGCTGGTAGCCGGTCATATGAACGGAACCTTCCAAATTAAAGATGATCAATTGCTCAAGTATTTCCACAGAGCCAAACAACTATTCGCACACTTTGACAACATCGAAGTAAATCACATTCCCAGAAGTGAAAACCAAAGAGCCGACCGGCTATCAAAGTTGTCCACTGGTAAGGAGAAAGGTCATCTGTCTTCATTGGTCCGGTAGATAATTTTCAAGCCCGCAGTTGAATGCTTACAAGTTTATTCCATTGCCGAACGGGACGATTGGAGAAGGGAAATCGTAAGGCTAATCCAGCAGCAAGAGGCAGGAATAACCCTCCGCACGGAGGAATCAAAACAGGTTGCAAGGTATGTCATGGTGGGTGAAGAGCTATACCGAAGAGGGTATGTCACTCCAATGTTGAAGTGCGTATCCAAAGATGAATCTGAATATGTCATGCAAGAGCTGCATGAAGGAATATGTGGTAGGCATGGCGGTGGCCGTTCGTTAAGGGCCCGAGCATTGCGAGCAGGATTTTATTGGCCAACAATGGAGAAGAATTGCCGAGCCTTTGTTGTCAAATGTTTGGCTTGTCAAAAACATGGGAACATCATTCACACACCAGCGGCGGCACTTTCGGCCATAGTATCTCCATGGCCCTTTGCTCAGTGGGGAATGGACATAGTAAGACCATTTCCAACCGGTCGTTCCCAGTTCAAATTTCTCTTAGTCGCAATTGACTATTTTACTAAATGGGTGGAAGCTGAGCCACTAGCTAAGATATCAGCTTCTCAGGTGCAAAAGTTTGTTTGGAGACTAATATGCCGGTTCGGTCTGCCCAAGCACATCATCACCGATAATGGTCGGCAGTTTATTGACAAAAAGCTGGTAGCGTTCTATAAGGAGTTGGGAATTACACCCTTAACTAGTTCAGTAGAGCATCCACAGACGAACGGTCAAGCAGAAGCTATGAATAAAATCATCATCCAAGAACTAAAGAAAAAGCTGGGGGATGCCAAAGGAGCATGGGTAGACGAGTTGCAACAAGTACTGTGGGGATACNGATGCTCCCCACATAGCGCAACGGGGGAATCACCTTTTAACCTCACATATGGGTCAGATGCAATGCTGCCAGTTGAAGTCGGGGAGAATGCGCTGCGANGGAATATTGTCGATATGGGTGAGAATGAAGAAAATCTCAGGAGTAACTTAGATATTCTTCCCGAACGGCGCGATATGGCAGCCGTTCACCTAGAAGCGCATAAAAGGCTNGTTGCTCGACGCTATAATACTAAAGTCAAACCAAGNCAATTTGTAGAAGGAGACCTGGTGTGGAGGCGAACGGGTGAAGCAAGGAAAAATCCAACACATGGAAAGTTATCGGCTAACTGGGAAGGACCGTTCAGGGTGAAGGAGAATTTGAACAACGGTGCATACCGATTGGAGTGTTTGAATGGAAAAGNTATTCCCAATACATGGAATATTTCTCATTTAAAATTNTATTTTAGTTGATTATTGTGTAATTTTCCAATTTGCAACGACTTTGAATAAATGCAATTTTGCCAATTATGTCAAATCATTCTTATCATAAGTAGTTATACTCAAAGATTGCAAATCAGAAAATTGATTTCCGATCGGGTGATAGGCAGGAGTGCTCGGCTTGAAGTTAGATAATTAACTTCAAAGATTGGAAATCAGAAAATTGATTACCGATAAGGTGATACGCAGGGGTGCTTGGTTTGAAGTTAGAAAATTAACTTCAAAGATTGGAAATCCGAAAAGTGCTTTCCGATCGGGTGATAGGCAGGGGTGCTCGGTTTGAAGTTAGAAA
>NW_014542029.1:187565-190475 GCF_000741045.1 Vigna radiata var. radiata | reverse complement strand
CCGATCGGGTGATAGGCAGGGGTGCTCGGTTTTAAGTTAGAAAATTAACTTCAAGGTTTGGAAATCCGAAAAGTGATTTTCGATCGGGTGATAGGTAGGGGTGCTCGGTTTGAAGTTAGAAAATTAACTTCAAAGTTTGGAAATCAGAAAATTGATTACCGATCGGGTGATACGCAGGGGTGATCGGTCCGAAGTTAGATAATTAACTTCTAAGTATCAAAATCATTAGCCAATCAACTCTAAAGCGAAGAAAACACCAGAGTCATGAGACAACACAAGCCAAATTTTCATGCAAAAGCAACGACGTACATAGTTGTGCTACTAGCAAACGGAAAGTACTAACACCGAACATAAAAGATACAAAGTGCGGTCAAAGCAATCGTAAACAAAGTTCATCACAAAACAGTAAGTACATTTGGGTACATTGACTAATTTTCATCAAGGTGGTGTAGCATCAGCAGGTGCAGCAGTGGTAGGAATAGGAGATGTTTCCTCAGCCGTGGGTGAAACCGAACCACCAAGGTCAACCAACTTCCCATCCACGAATAGCTTCATGATATCAAAGTTTGGATCCTCGAGGGGAGTGTTGTAAAAATAGTGACACTGCCCTATACCTTGTTGAAAGCCAAGTTCACGTTCCTGGCATACTTGATCCTCAAGGACTGATTTTTCTTTCAGCAACATGTCTCGTTCAGCAACAACACTAAGTTTTTCCTTCAATAGTTCAGCATAGTCGGACTTAGCCTTATCATAGTTGATTTGCAGAGTTTCAACCGAAGACTGTAAGGAAGCCACTTTCTTTTGGGAGGCATCCAGGGCAGTTTTAGCTTTAATTCTGGCATCCTCAGCAGCCTTGGTTATTTCTTCCACCCGAGCGGTCAAGGCAGCGTTGTCTTTCTTCAAGTCAGCCACTTGCTGGTTGGCAGCTTCCAATTCCACCACCAATAAAGGTTTGGTGGTACCAGCAGCGTAATTCATACATATGCCTGCACGCATTATCAGCTCATATCCCATGTTGTACGCCTCACTTGGAGTCATATTTTTGAAGGGGGCTCATTCTTCAGGGCTCAGGTTGAATTGAACTCGGTCGGCTACATGCACATTTGGGTCTAAGGGACCGGTCAGTAAGGGACCCTTGACCTTTTGTTTCTTTGAGGGAGAAGGAGTTTTCTCTGTAGTTTTCCTTTTTTGTTTCGTTCTCTTGGGAGGAGGTTGAACTACCTTCACATCCTCATTAGCTTCAAGATTTACAACCGGAGAGGCTCCACCTACCGATCCAGCAGGGGAGGCCGAGGAGGTACCCTCACCAACTTTTGTCAACTTCTTTTTTCTGGCCATCAAGCGGGCGAAGGCTTCGTGCTGTTCCATTCCACTAAAACAATCTGCAACACAAAAGACAATTTAGACTAGTTAATAATTACCGTTCGGCGGCAGTAAGGGTGCAGGAGCTTACCGAACACTTTAGATCTTAAAGTGTCATCATCTGTCCCGATCAGTTCAATTAATCTACGCGAGGAGGTTTTTCTTGGTAACAGGTCAACTTGGCTTATGACGTCCAGCTCGGCTTCGGTCATGTNTGTCTTAGGCCAAGAATCGATTCGATTGGGGTGTTCGGTCCAGTATAAAGGGAATTTTGGTTGGCCATCATTGAAAAAATACTTAGGCCGACCAGAGTCTCGGATNGCAACTTTACAAAAGTTAGACTTAAANTCTTTATAAGAAGAATTAAAGGGAGCAAACAATTGTTTATCTTTGGCCGGAATTAAAGATACCCAAGATCGGTTAGGGTTGGGTAAGGCACGGAAGAAGTAGAGGAATGATTTGGGAGTTGGTGTAAGTACTAAGCCAGCGCATAGTACGCTGAATGCTTGCATCATAGCCCACCCGTTCGGGTGAAGCTGAACGGGACAAATATTCAATTCCCTTAACACTCCCATCTGAAACTCTGAAAAGGGTAACCTAACTCCTAGATCACGAAACAAAGCGATATATACATAGAAAAAGTCAAGGGTATAACCTTCCCGACCATGACAGGCTCTTTCATTCGTTCGGCAGACAACAAAGGTATAATCATCTATATCCCTAACAGTGGCTAACACATTTATCTTTTCTAGCAAATGCCTAATAGATGCAGTTGATATAAAGTACGGGGCATAATTCTTAACTTCATGGGGTGCCCAATCGTATCCCCGCACTATGGGTGGGGGAAGGACAGAAGTCCACATGCGAGAATTGTCATAGTTAAAAGCCACTTCGTTCCCGGACGAGCGGGACAAAGTAGCCGAAGAAGAACCGGTTGATGATGAAGTACCTTCCCCATCATCATCATACCCCCGCCCTTCCCTCCTAGACCTACTAGATGACTGAGATGATTGAGACATGTACCTGGACAGACGACCGAGCTGGCGAGTTGACTGATCGGGGGGCGCTAGCAGCAAATCTCAGAAGCAGACAAATGGCAAGAGACCACCCCCCTATTTATAGCCGTATAAAGCGGTTTCGGCAGTTCATCGTAACCGTTCACGAAGATAACATCTAACGGTTCAGATAAGGTGGCGTTTCAAATTTCTAGGTACAACCCTCCACAGTGCATCTCAACCATTCAAACCCTGCTCATCGTGTGGCTCTCGTCGCTCCAAATTTCAAATTATGTAAGTGGCGGGAAATGGCATATACAAACCCCTTCGCGTACTACAAACGCTTGGGGCTCGGGGGACTTATGTGTATTGAGGAGATGGGATACATTCGGATGATCGGTCACACCGGTAGTGTGATCGGGTATGTGGAAGGATGAATCAAATACCCTCACATACTAGATTATATAGATGATCGGGTGCACCGACAGTGCGGTCGGGAGAATTGTTGATGGAGTTAAGTGGGGCAAAGCATAAAAAGAGAATAGCATTATGA
>NW_014542029.1:165303-187163 GCF_000741045.1 Vigna radiata var. radiata | reverse complement strand
CAAAGGTCCATAATCGTCACGAGATAGAGAGAGAGTGTGCATTGCTGTCGTTTCCAGAAGGTCGTGACTTTGTCTCAGGCTTTCCATCCGAAACAAAAGGTAAATAACATGAACTTCGAATTTTTAGATTAAACCACAATTTTATATAAAAAATAATCGATCAAATGTTTCCTTAAAAAATAGTGATAGAATTATAAGCCAATATATTCGAAAGATAATAAAATTAGAAAACTACTCTGAAAATGCATTTTGCAAGGCAATTATTTTTTAAGAAGTTGTAATATTTGCAATAGCTTCTTTTATGAATAGCAAATATGGTTAATGTGACATAGAAAGAGTTCAAATTAACACAGTTCAACAGTTTAAATATGAGTATAAAAAATAACGTCATTTATTTCTATGTAGAACTAAAACATTATATAAGTAAATACCATTAGAAAATTCTATATTTTGTGTGATTTTTTATAAAAATTCATGAAATTATTTTTTAAATTTTGTTTTATAAATTTTTGGGTTAAATATGTTTTTCGTCTCCCAACTATTAGCCGTTTTTGTGTTTAGTCCCTCTTTTAAACTATAGTACAATTTAGTCCTTCAACTTTAGAAAACTCTGGTTTTAGTCCTTTTGATCAATTTTTTTTTAACTTTATTTGCTGTATCAAACGCGTTTCTCAGTTAACATTGAAGCAAAAATGTGTCAAACAGTGTAAACAATCCAAATGCTATAATGTAACGTGCTTGAAACAACAAATAAAGTTTAAAAAATTTGGTAAAAAAGACTAAAACCATAATTTTCTAAAGTTGAAAGACTAAATTGTACTATAGTTTGAAAGAGGGACTAAACACAAAAACGGTCAATAGTTGGGGGACGAAAAACATATTTAACCCTAAATTTTTTAAGTTCTATGAAAAAATATATTTAAATAATAAAAATCCAGATACGTAATAAGTTTGCTATGATAAATTGTCTTAATTACAAATTATAAAGAAATATTGACAAATAAAAAAAGGAAACTTCCTTTTTTTCTAAGACAACAAAATATAAACTAATTAACATTTAAGACAACAACAACAATTCTTTGTTACTTTTTCAAATATGAAAATTTGTAAACCTTGTGAATTTGTACTGTAACAATGATTTAAAAGTGATATTTCTAGACATTTTCTTTAATTTGAACTATTTTTACATTATATTTGAATATTTTAGTTTATAAGTGTTCTATTTCCCGTTAAAATCACAGTGTTTTTCTTTTTTGTGGTCATATAAATTTGAGGGTCATTATACACAAATACTTTTCATTGTTTGTCATATCATACTTATGTGATGGTTTTACTTTACAATTTTCCAAGTCCTCACCCTAAATGTCACTCCAACCCCTATATAATATTTAATTAGTTAAATATATGTTTTTCTATTATAATTAAAACTGGTAAACAGCAAAATTCGGATAAAATTTATTGTGGATTAATGTTTTTCTTCTTAAAATTACAATATCTATTCAATTTACATAAAGTAATAACTTAATTTACGTGATGCATAAAATAAACTACAAATTACATGGCATCTACAATGAAATTGTTATAAAATGAAATGTTATCGGTTTTATAGTATGAACAAAAATTTAGTATTTGTAGAATAAATCAAATCGTGAGAAAAGTTTTAGGGCAATTATTATATTCCAATGGACTTATCCGAAGACTTTTGAAAAGAAAGTTAAAAAAGGCTTAATACCGCTTTTGGTTCCTAGTTTGGGAGGGTTTGTTTAATATGGTCCTACCTTTTTTTCCATAACAATTGATCCTACCTTTTGAAAAAACTGTTCAATTGAGTCCTTTTTGTTCATAGTGGTCCCATATTTAAGTTTAAATTGTTTATTATAATCCTTATTGTATACAATGATGACATGATTTTTAACATATCATTATGTCATGGACGGTTAAAATAACATTTGAATAGGTGAATGCATGAAAGAACTTATTAACGTCGTAACCAGCACCATTAGAAAATTGACGTCGTAACAAAAAAGGAGTCAATTGAACAGTTTTTTCAAAAAGTGGGATCAATTGTTACTAGAAAAAAAAGGTAGGACCATATTGAACAAAATCTCCCAAACTAGGGACCAAAAGCGGTATTAAACCAAAAAAAAATCCACCAAGTATTTCCTTAAAAAATAGTGACAGAATTATATATCAATATTTGAAAGATAATAAAATTAAAAGGTCCAATAGAATCAAGATAGATCAAAAGGTCTGAGATGAAATTCATGATAAGTCTGTCCAGATTCCGATAGAACTGAGTGGGCATGGACATAGGTAAAATGAATTCAATCTAATCCATGTTTGCTCATGTTAATTTTGGCTAATGTTAAGGTGGGATGACCCAAACCCGAGTTGAGCCGCATAAACCAGATCAACATGAATCAGTTTGAATCAAGATTAGGTGAGCATGAAATAAAATAGCTTTTATGCACTAATATTTATTATATCATCAATGTCCCATTGTCAATCTTTAAATCAAAATGGTTTGCAGAAGATGAAAAGAACGTCCAAGCTCTAAAACAATAATTCAATTATCGCTGCCATTGTGGTTATTAAACACTTCTATTTTAAGATTCAAATCTCTCAGCTATCCAATTCAAGATAAAGATCTAAGTAAATATGAGTTGCATCATATTTTAGGAAAAGAAGAAAAGAGAGGCTGAAGGCCGAAACTCTAAAGATTATTCAAACAATAAAGATAAGGAAGACTAGGAAATTACCTTTAGGTCCTTAAATATATCAATAAAGACAAGTGGCAGCAAGTTTTTCATTAGAAGGATTTATACGTGTGTTAATGAAATGGCTTTGGCACAGAAATGTTTTACACAACACTTCTTATACGTATATATAATAATAAATTTCAAGTATTAAAGTTTGTAAATTGATTGAGCAATTTTACTCATAATTGTAGTTTGGTTTAATTATTTATCTTAATTGTCTTGATAACACTAATGCATAAAACACTTTATATATAGGTTAAAAGAAAATTTTCTTTTATACCGATTCTAAAGTGATATAGAAAGAGGGGTATAAAAAAATTTTCATTTTCTATACCAATCCAAAACTGATCTATAAAGTCTTACTATTTATAAAATGTATAAAAAGATAATGGTTATAAAAAGTAATACTTTTTACATTAATTTAATGCAGAATTGGTATAGAAAAGTATTTCAAATAACAAAATATTTCGTTCTTAATTTTTCAATACTTCATTGGATTTCATCAAAATCGCTTTTACCAACTAAATCAAATATCCTCAAATTCTCTCAACGTACATAACAGCAAAATCTAAATCATCATCAAAACAAACTCTTGAATAGGTGAAGAATATAAACAAAATTTGTTTTGGAGATTTGGGGTTGTTAGAGTTTTATAAAGAACTGAAGAGTTTTCAAATAAATAAAAAATAAAAAACTATTTTCTATACCGATCATAATTAAAATTGATATAAAAAATTTATTTATTTATTGTATAAATGTTATTATGTTCACTTTCTATACCGATTATAATTAGAATCACTATAAAAAGTTTTTTTATTCATTACAAAAATGTTAGGACGTCCACTTTTTATGTGTTACAATTAGAGTCGATATAGAAAATTTTATTTTTTATTACAAAAATGTAATCTCATCCACTTTTTGTACCTGTTATAAATATTACAGGTATAAAATTGTTATCATATTTAGAGTTATGTCACTACGTTATTCTTTATATATGATGGATTATAATCAGAATAATTAATTGTTATAAAGAGTACTTTTTTTTTTGCCGTATGTAAATACTAAGCTTCACTTATAGTATACTAAATGAGAAGTATTTTTCATTCTTCCTAAAGATTTAAAAGTATAATGATAAAAGTCATAAAAGTTATAGAGGAAATAATTATGGAAAACAACTAATTTGGTAAATGAGTACCAATGATAAGTGAGCAAATGAGATAGCAAACTTTTGACAACTAAAAGAGAGGCCGAAGGCCGAAACTCTAAAGATTATTCAAACATTAAAGATAAACAAGACTACACTAATACAAAAAGTGCATACAACGTCAATGTTTTTAGACTTTTAACGACAAAATCGAGACCAACATCATATCGAAAAACGTTAAAGTAACGTCAAATTATAAAGGCTAACGTTAACGGTTTACAGAACACGTTGGCCAATATAAAAAGTCGACATTTAATATGCGACTAAATGCACAATGCCCAAGTGGATGTAAAGAAGAATTTAACATCCACTGAAAAGGAAGTGAGATGTGAACTGACGTCGAATTTATCCTCAGGCAGACGTCAATAAGTGACTATATCCATAATGCTCAATTGAATGTAAAGGAGGATTTGACATTTACTGAAGGAGGTGAGACGTAACATTGACGGCGAATATAGCTGTAGGCCTGGCATCAACCTCACTGAACCATAGAGGAGCTCGCCCAGGGATGCTTTTCTATGGTATATGATCATTTAATATGTCCTTGTGGAGTTGTAAAAATTGATGTTGGATAAGAGAAGACACATGGTATATGATCATTTAATAGTCACACGTTGAATATTCTTGGATCTTTTAAAAGAACAAAGGCACAGTTAGTGGTTTAGGCCTTTATTATAAGAAAATTCATACTTGCATGTTATTTGGGAAAAATAATAACAAATTTGATTTCTATAATATTTGTAAATCTTGCTGATGGAAAGAATTTCCTGAAGTTTGTTCTGAGTTTGAGGAAACAAAATATCTGCATAAAGTTTCTGCCAAAGTTTTGTGGCACTTTTCATTGATTTGCTAGCCTTGAAAGACTATTTGTGTTTAAAAACAACTTAGTAGGTGGCATGATGCAGAATGACGGAAAGATAGAAACTTGAGACATCCTACTGATGGTGAAACTTGGAAGGACATTGATAAGTTTTATTATGAATTTTCTTTTTACTATCGCAATGTAAGACTTGTCTTAAAAAGTGATCGTTTCAATGAGCATATGACATAGTGAAGGACTTGTGATGATGATCGTGTACAACTTATCGTCTTGGTTGTGGATGAACATACAATGTTGTCATTATAATTGCCAAAATATCATATAGATGTTACCTGCAACCATTAATTGAGGTTCATGTGCAGGACTTAAAAATGGAGGCATGACTGCATCTGAACCTTCTCTTTATTTTTTACTTGCTCCATTTATTTTCTTTTATAGCTTATATTTCACTTTTCGTTTTATTTGTATATTTTGATTATAAAAAAATAATTTGTTTTATATTATTAAATAGAATTATTTCCTATTCTCAGCTCAGTTTATAAAGTTGAAACTTTTACCTTGTTAGAAATGTCCATTGTTAAAACTAGTGATAAGGGTTATAAAGAACAGGCTAATCTCGCCCCGACTTATTGTCATATTACTGTTTCTGAATTGTTTTTCTTTCTAAGAGTAAAATTTAGAGTTATTGTCATACTCGTTCCTTATCATTTATTATTCACCTGTAAGATAAGAATGGTAGAGTTCATGTGTGGAAAAAAAAAAGCTCACCGTATTAACTAATAGACAATGGTCTCTTATATATTTACACAGATTATAAATGAATATTATAAATAAAGTTACATTTAATATAAGTATATCATTTTAACTCTTTCAAAATTATTAATCAAAATGGTCGTCGGACTGGTTATTGTAAAACAAACAGTTTATGTCACAACTTTTAGTAGATTGAAAAAAAAAACATAAAAATTATATGGAACAAAGTAATTACCAAAACACATTTATAAATAAAAGAATAAAAAGAAGGCACAGAAATAAAAGTAGAAGTCAAAGTAATTTCACATTTTATTATATTAAGGATGGACTTATATTTAAAGTATTATTTTTTATATGACTTTTTTATTTTTAATTTTATTTTTTTATTTTGATTATAATTTAAAATAATCTTTTTATTTAAATCTATCTTTTAAAAGAATATTTTTCGTAAAACACAATTGACAAAATCTTAAATTCCGTTGATAAAATCTGATAATAAATTTAATTTAATTGATAAATTTTTTTCTATAGTAAAATTGATTAACTAATATTATTTTGTTGATAGACTTTTTGTTTTTTGTCGGTAAAATTTCAGTCCATAATATAATATTTTTTTTAAGTGTTATAAAATGAGAATACAACATTTTTTAAGAAAATACATTTATGCAAAAAGTTTAGAGAAAATGAATAATTTTTATATTTAATTTCAAACGAAAAATAAAGGTTGGCTGAATACCACAGTATATTTAAGCATAAAATTAATCAAAAATTCAACATACAAAAAATAAAAAACATACTAAAAAATTATAGGCTCATATTAAAAATAAATTTTCATGATAATCATAAGAACATGGAAGCATGAAAGACGAGCAACAATAAAAAAATAGACATCATGTTTCGGACAAATATTTGCAATACCACCGTAATCCTATCACAAAGCTACAATACTTGAACACAAATATTAACATCATATTAATCTAAGGAACAAACACAAATGCAAAAATGCAAAAAAAAAAACGAAGACAATCACGCTCACCATAGTAACGAAGATGAATAAAGAGTGACTACAACAACAAACAACGAACACAACATGACAACAACAACAAGGTGTAGAGCAGTGATGGTGGTCGAGTAATAATGGTGGCCTTCGAATTTAGAGACGAAGTGAGTTGAACAATAGACGACGACACTAGTTCACTAATTATGAAGTGTGGTAACCTATGTTTCTTTTGCGAATTTAACCCTCGACAAACATATGGTAGTAATTATTGTAACACTGATACCTAAAGGCTTTTAATAAAATAAAATAAAATTATAAATTTCAGTGACAATTTTAAACTATTCATCAACCTTTTAGTATCGATTGTCCAAAAAACCGAAGTAGAAGGTCTGTGGTGTCAGTTGTTTCAATAACTGAGGCCACATGTCCTTCTTAGAAAAATAATTGTTGAACATTTGGCAAGTGTGCCAATAGTCAAATGTAGTATAATGATTTTTAAGTAGTTTCGATCCCACGAGGAACAATTTCAATTAAATAGATAAATTTATCCCAAAGAGTATATATATATACAAGGGTATTCAATCTGATTCATGATGGATTTTATTAATTTGTACTACATTGCATGAAAGTAAAATAATAACAACAAATAAGTTAGAGAAAGTTTAATTTAAGAAGTTGGGATTGAATTCATCTATCTCACTCGTCTGCAATCTGGTTGAATATAAACATATAGTAATTGAAATTACCAATATTGATGCAACACACAAAAGTCATTTATACTGATTCCTCGCATATAAAATTCATAAGATTAGTTCCTTGAATATTGATTCCTTAAATATCCAACAAATTGTCCAACATTATATTCAAGTGTTATAAGCAATTGATAAACTGAAATCTATCCCTAGATCACAGGATATCAAGTATTCTTGTTCAGATATGATTTTAGAAATACTTTCCAATCAAATCTAAAACCCACATTCATGAAACTATTGATCAAATAGAATCAAACACTAAGAGCAGAACAAAAATACCAATATTGAATAAAACAGAAATGCTATATATAAATATCACCAGATTAAATCCGAGTTCGAGTCGATTACATTCAATCCCAAGAGAAAAGATCAGACTCATGGTGGCCATTGACATTCTATGAGATGAAGAAGAAGATCCTACAACTAAAATGGAAGAAAAATCTTTGGGTAGCTCTGGGTTTTCTTTTCTCCCTACACTCCGTCTCACCCATTTCTTTCTAACTCATGAGTATTTATACTGTCCGAATTCTCGCTTAAGCTAAATTATTCTCACTTAAGCGAGAATAAACTTCTTGGAGAAGATAGTCATTCTCGCTTAAGCTAAATTATTCTTGCTTAAGCGAAAATGACTTTTAAATCAATGACTTCCTGGATGAATATAGTTTAAGCAGGATCATTCTAGCTTGGACGAAATGTTGCAGGATTTACTCTTCTCTCTTATTTTACTTGAAATATATACAAAATAGGGATCAAATGATTTCCTTTTAATCAACAACTCAAAAACATGTGATTACATTTCATCTTTCTTAGATTGGGGAAAATTGATACAAATGTACCCAATTCAAAACAAAAGTACCAGAATTCCATATGAAAATTTACTACTTTTTTGCACTTAGCAATAATATAAAAACAAGTGACAATTTTAAAATTTTGATTAATCTTTTGGTCTTGATTGTTCAAAGAACCATTGTAGAAAGTAGATATAACATCAATTATTCGAATAACCGAGATCATATGTCTTTCTAAAAAAGACAGACACACTGGATAAGGCCTTCAATGAATTCATTGTTCACAACATTCAATCTATCTTCAAACTGAAACAACACAAGGTAATGGAAACAAAAAATACTTAGAATAAAGGAGGAAAAGGGAAAAATAAAGTGAAAATTAAAACAATCAATATGTGAGATAATAAGATAAAGGAAGAAAAAAGAAGCACGTTGAAAGAATTTGGTTAATTTGGTTAATATATGATGCTTAAAGTGACAGAAATGAGAGAATAAGTAGATGATAGATAAACTAACAAAAGAATTAGAAGTTTCAAAATGATTAAGACAGATCTTGTCATATTAGTGTTATTGGAGATAAGGAATCACAACAAGGTAATGGAAGCCCCACAAAGAAACAACAACGCAAAGATAAAAAGGAATCAACCACACCAAGGAGAATTGAATCAGTGGCAGAGGACAGAGCTGTTGGAGTAACAACACAGAGGCAGGGGAATTGCTGGAGCCAGAACGGCACTAATGAGGAGGTACTACTGCGGTGGTTGCGCGAAATCTCAAGCGGCACCAAGATGAGGCACCACTCTATTGAAAGAGAGGCCTGTATATCAAAAGAGGACTCCTTAAAATCATTTAAACTTTTTGTCAGGTATAAAAAAATATTATTTGAACATCAATTAACTTATTCAAATCATTTAAACATTTCAACATCAAATAATGGAATGGAAATGTAATTTACAAAAAAAAAAATGGGAATTTTCGTACATCATAGAAAAAATTTTGACTGCTTATCTTTCCAAGTCTTCTTTATTTTCTTTTCTTATTTTTTGACGAGAAGTTTCTAAATCTTATTTTTTTTTTCCTCTGTTTTAGTCCTTATTCTAGAAAGAAGTTATAGTCCTTATTCTTGAAAGAAGTTTCTAGTCCTTAGAGTATGTTATATATAAGGCCATTGGCATTGTGATTCTTCACGGTATCAGCTTATGCGTTTGTTAATTTCACAGTTTTCAATACCATAATTTAAAAATGATGCCAATTTATATCAAATTTATTCTAGTCTTAATTTTTGTGTGTTTGATATCTCAGGATGACCATGTTTGTGCAAAAGGGATGAGGTGCATGCAGAGGGAGAGGCAAGCACTTCTCCACTTAAAGGGCGGCTTTGTTGATAGATATGGCATGCTCTCGTCTTGGACAACTGCTAATTGTTGCCAATGGAAAGGTATTGATGGATTTATATTTTTATCTGAGGGGTTATTTGGAAAAGATTATGTTTATATATATATATATATATATATATATATATATATATATATATATATATATATGAGATATTTATGAGATATTTATGAGATATTGAGTTTTATCTCACATTCTTCATTATTTCTTTTCTAATGTTTAATTTTGTTATTTTTACTTTAATGTGACACTTTCACTGATCATACTTGAATTATTCTCTACAGGTATTGTCTGTAGCAACATAACTCACCACATACTGATAATTGATCTTCATGGTGATTGGTTTGCTATGGACGAGTTTTTTCTCAGTGGCATCATCAGCAACTCACTCATGGAGTTGCAACACTTAGAACTTTTAAACCTCAGTTGGAATCAATTTCAAGGTATTCAAGTCCCATATTTCATTGCTTCTCTAAGAAATTTGAGATATCTTGATTTGTCAAATTCTGGTTTTGGTGGAAGAATTCCAAGCCAGTTTGGTCTTCTTTCACATTTGAATTACTTAAATCTTGAAGGGAATTCCCTAGAGAGTTCAATCCCTTATGAACTTGGAAATCTCTCCAAGTTGCAACATCTAGATGTTAAGGGTAACTTTTTAGAAGGAAATGTACCTTCTCAACTTGAAAAACTGTCAAACTTGCATAAGCTTTATCTTGGATATGGTGGGACTCTCAAACTTCATGATGGAGCTTCTTGGTTGTCTAATCTCACTTCTTTGACCCATCTCGACTTAAGTTTGATGGCTAATCTTAACAAATCTCATAGTTGGCTACGAATCATTGGAAATTTACCAAAACTCAGAGAATTAAGCTTGTCTGATTGTAGCCTTTCTGATCATTTCATCCATTCATTGAGCCCTTCAAAGTTCAATTCTTCTATTTCCCTTTCAGTCTTTGACCTCTCTTGGAACAAGTTTACATCATCCATGATATTCCAATTGGTGTCAAATATCAGTTACAATCTTTTGGAGCTTGACCTATGTGGTAATAACCTCTTGGAGGCTCCTGCATCAAATCATTTTGGTATGATGATGCATTTTCTTGACCGGCTAGATCTCTCCTCTAATAGACTTAAGGGTGGGGCGATAGAATCCTTCATGGATATGTGCACCTTACAATATTAAAACATATATGGAACCAATATGATTGAAGAGCTTTCATCAATCGTTAATAACTTATCTGGTGGCTGTGTGAGGCACTCATTACGAGTGTTTTATCTAAGTTACAATCAAATGACTGGCTTCTTACCTGACTTTTCAATGTTCTCCAATTTGAAAATATTGGATCTTTCTGTGAACCGGTTGAGTGAAAAGATACCTGATAGTAGCAAATTTCCACCTCAGTTGGAGTCTCTGTCACTTGAATCAAACTCTGATAGGGTATGGAGAGTTTATGAAAGGAAGAAAAAAGGGAATAAAGAGGGGGAGAGGTGTTAGGCGGTTATAACCGTATTAGTAGTGGGGCAGGGAATATAGCTCCTATAAGAGAGCTGATGTATGGGAATTATATTTCACTTTTTGGATTAGTCATACTGTAAAGACAGGATCACGTGGACCCTGTGGAGAGAGAATTTGGCTCTCTTGGAGGTTGTTGGCTGAGCATTTCATTATACTGAATAACAGAATTATACAGTATATACTTCTTTTCTTAGCTGTGAGTGTGTGTTAAGTGCAAATTAAATAGGTTTGCAATCTAGAAACCTATCAATTTGGTCCGACCTGCCAGATCAGCGAGAGATCGGAGAGAGATGGAGGGAAAATTAAATGCATTGGAAGGAAGAATGGAGGGGAGGATGAACATGATTGAGGGACGAATGGAGACCTTAGAGACGACGGTGGATGGGTTGAAAGCGGAGATGACGGGTTTACGGCAAGAACTTAGAGATTTCATGCGAATGTTTGGAGAACGAGGACGAAATGCTGAGAGCCATCGTGAGGGAAGTCAGGATTCAGTGAATGGAGTCCGAGGAGAACGAAGAGAAGATGACGAAGAAGATACGAGTAGTGGCGTGCAACCATACTGGGTGAAGCGGGTCGAGTTACGACCCTTTGAAGGAATCGATCCGCTAGGGTAGATTTCTCGCGCAGAAAAATTCTTCGAAATCCAGAAGGTGACGGAAAGGGAAAAGCTCTGATTGACATACGTCTGCATGGAAGGGAGCGCAAGTTACTGGTACCGCTTCTGGAAAGGAAAAACGCAGGTGCCAACATGGGAGGGGTTGCGGGAAGCTCTAATAAGGAGGTTTGGAGGTCGCGACAGAGGAGAAGTATTTGAGAGGCTAGCGACAGTCAAGCAGAACAACACCGTCGACGAGTATATACAGGACTTTGAAATGTTAGTGGCACAGACGAAGGGCGTATCGGAGGATCAGCTCCTGGGATATTTTTTCGCAGGTTTGCAAGGGATAATCAGAAGTCAGATTCGTCCGCATAATCCCCGAGATTTATTATCGGTGATAGAGGTGGCGCGGGACGTAAAGGAGGCGAGTCGAGGCATGCGAATGGCGGGAGGAACCGGAGCCAGGAGCGGCCAATCGTGGGGGCGATATCAAGGTGGGATCGGCACCGTAGCGAGATCGGAACCGATCAAACAGGGTCCGGGACGATCGGGGGTAGCAGAGAATTCAGCAACGATTCAAAGAGAAGGTCCACAGGGAACGACAGCGTCCCGAGCTGGAAGCAGTACCGTGAGCGATGGTCGCAGAAGGGGCGTAAGGAATCTGCCTTACCCCGAATACATCAGGAGGAGGGAAGAGGGGTTGTGCTTCCATTGTAGAGGCCCCTACAGTCCAGGGCATCGTTGCCCAGAAAAAAGCTTGCGGGTGGTGATTATGGGGGAAGACGAGATCGACGGTGACGAAGAGGAAGAAGGTGGGGAAGAGGGTGAGTCGAAACGCATGGAGCTGTCATCGTTTTCCGCTGGCGGACTTACTCCGCACAAAACCATGAAGCTACAAGGGTGGGTCTTCGGAAAACGGGTCATGATCCTCATTGACAGTGGTGCTAGCCACAACTTTATAGCCACCAATCTAGTAAAGAAGTTGGGTTTACCAGTGGAAGATACACCCCCGTATAAGGTAAGTTTGGGAGATGGTAGAAAAAAAGAAACGAGGGGCTGTTGCAGGGAAGTCCCAATAAATATAGGGGGAATGGAGGTGCTGGAGCAGTTTTATTTGTTTGAATTAGGAGGAGTGGACTTGATTTTGGGGATGGAGTGGTTGGCTAAATTAGGAGAAGTAACAATCAATTGGGTAGAATTAAGAATGATCTATAAGCAAGGAGAGAAGATAATTACGATAAAAGGGGACCCCACTTACGGAGAATAGTGGAACCGAAAGCTTTGATGAAAATGAAAGCGGTGGAAGCGGTGACTTTAGTGTGGACCTTGGGGAAGGCAGAGATAAACTTAGAGGTAGTGGAAAACTGTCAGGATTTATCAGGAAGCCAAATAGAAGGCTTGCAGCGGGTGTTGACAGATTTTGGAGACATATTTAAGGAGGCCAGCGGTCTACCTCCAGTCTGAAATATAGCCCACCGAATTATGCTCAAGGAGGGGACTGATCCAGTTAATGTCCGCCCTTATAGATATCCTCATATGATGAAAGAGGAGATTGAAAACCAGGTAGCTGAGATGCTAAAATTGGGAATCATACGACCTAGTACCAGCCCTTATTCAAGTCCCGTGATACTAGTCAAGAAAAAAGATGACAGTTGGCGCTTTTGCATTGATTACAGAGCTCTGAATCGTGCCACAATACCGGTCATAGAGGAGCTCTTCGATGAATTGAAAGGGGCGAAATACTTCTCCAAAGTGGATTTGAAGGCTGGGTATCACCAGATTCGTATGGGAGAGGAAGATATCCAAAAAACAACCTTTAGGACACATCAAGGACATTACAAGTTCCTTGTTATGCCCTTTGGCCTCACCAACGCGCCAGCTACATTCCAGAGTATGATGAATGATTTGCTGAAAACATATTTAAGAAGGTTTGTACTGGTATTTTTTGATGATATTCTGATATACAGTACAAAGTGGGATGAACATTTGAGACACTTGGGGCAAGTGTTAAATACGCTGAGACAGCACCAGTGGGTAGCAAATGCAAAGAAGGGTGAATTTGGGAGGAAGCATATCATATACCTAAGGCATGTAATTTCTGAAAACGAGGTGGAGATGGATAAAGAAAAAGTGGCAGCGGTGGAGGAATGGCCAGAACCCAAAACCCTTAAAGCCTTAAGGGGTTTCTTGGGTCTCACAGGCTATTATAGGAGGTTTGTGCGGGAATATGGAAAAATTGCAAAGCCCTTGACCGACCTGTTGAAGAAGGGGCAGTTTACCTGGTCTGCTCAAGCAGCAAAAGCTATGGCCAGATTGAAGGATGCCATCATTACTGCACCGATTTTAGCATTACCGGATTTCAAACAGCAATTTCACATTGAATGTGATGCATCAGGGAGTGGGGTAGGAGCTGTTCTCACTCAAAACAAAAAGCCTATTGCATTTTTTAGCAAAGCACTATCAGAAGGATCCATAAATAAATCCATTTATGAAAAAGAGCTCATGGCTTTGGTCATGGCCATCCATCATTGGAGGCCTTATTTGTTGGGTCAAAAGTTTGTGGTGCATACGGACCAGCGAAGCCTCAGATATTTGCTTGAACAGAGGATAACAACTCAAAATCAACAGAATTGGTTGGCAAAGCTGTTGGGGTATGATTTTCACATAGTTTACAAATCAGGGGTAACCAATAGAGTGGCTGATGCCTTGTCAAGAAAAGGGGAAGATAAGGGTGAGGAAGAGGTAGAATTGAGGATCATTGCGAGACCATATATGCAGGATTTTCAGGAGGTATTGAAAGAGGTTGAGGAAGATAATACTCTTAAGAAGATAATAAAGAAGTAAGAGCATATTCTAATTCTCATCCTGCCTTTACTTTGGAGAACGACAGACTTCACTACAAAGGATGGTTGATGCTATCTGCAAATTCTGTATGGATTCCTAAGCTTATAGTTGAGTTCCATACCACCAACACTGGAGGACATTTAGGGGTTTATAGGACCTATCGTAAGGTGGCCCAATCATTGTATTGGGTAGGAATGAAGAAGGTTGTCACTGATTTTGTAGCCAGTTGCTTAGTGTGTCAGCAGCACAAGTATTTGGCATCTTCTCCCCAAGGCTTGTTACAGCCTTTGCCAATACCGCAACCCATTCGGGAAGAAGTCAGCATGGACTTCATAGTCAGACTGCCAAAATCACAAGGACATGATGCAATTTTGGTAGTGGTTGACCGCTTGAGTAAGTATGGTCATTTTGTCCCCTTAAAACATCCCTATACTGCCAAAACCATAGCAGAGCTTTTTGTTAAAGAAGTGGTCAAATTGCATGGAGTGCCAGTGTCAGTGGTCAGTGTTAGAGATCCTGTATTTTTGAGCATATTTTGGAAGGAGCTATTTCGATTGTAGGGCACCCAGTTGCACATGAGTACTGCATACCACCCAGAATCTGATGGACAAACTGAGGTACTAAACAGAATCCTGGAGGGCTATTTGAGGTGTTTTTGTTCAGAACAACCTAAGAGCTGGAATTCAGTTCTTCCCTGGGCTGAGTATTGGTACAATACTACCTATCAAGGGGCGGCTAAATGTAGCCCATCTGAAATTGTTTACGGAAGGACACCTCCTGCACTCACACGGTTCATACTAGGAGAAATTGCAGTAGAAGCTGTGGCTCAAGAGCTCCAAACAAGAGATGAGGCGCTCAAGCAACTCCGATTTCATTTAACAAGAGCACAGGATATGATGACCAAATATGCTAACAGGAAGAGGAAACCAGCCGAAGTTAAGGTCGATGACTAGGTCTACCTAAAAATTAGGCCTCATAGGCAGACTTCCATGCCCACCAGGTTGCATCCCAAATTATCAGCACGCTACTTTGGGCCTTTTAAAGTCATACAGTAGATTGGAAAGGTTGCTTTTAAACTGCAGCTACCCGAGACATCAAGGATACATCCTGTATTCCATGTGTCTCAATTGAAGATAGCAGTAGGTACCAAACAAGTTGAGAAGGATCTGCCCGATGAATTACAAGCAGCAGGTCCAATGTTTTGGCCACTCAAGATTCTGGACAGAAGGCAGAAACAAAGGGATAAGGAGCTAATACCACAAATCCTGGTAGAATGGCAGGAAGGAGGAAAGGAGGGAGCAACATGAGAGGACGTGCTCACTATCTAGGAACAGTTTCCAGACTTCAACCTTGGGGACAAGGTTGAACATCAGGCGGTGGGTAATGATAGGGTATGGAGAGTTTATGAAATGAAGAAAAAAGGGAATAAAGAGGGGGAGAGGTGTTAGGCGGTTATAACCGTATTAGTAGTGGGGCAGGGAATATAGTTCCTATAAGAGAGCTGATGTATGGGAATTATATTTCACTTTTTGGATTAGTCATACTGTAAAGACAGGATCACGTGGACCNTGTGGAGAGAGAATTTGGCTCTCTTGGAGGTTGTTGGCTGAGCATTTCATTATACTGAATAACAGAATTATACAGTATATACTTCTTTTCTTAGCTGTGAGTGTGTGTTAAGTGCAAATTAAATAGGTTTGCAATCCAGAAACCTATCAAACTCATTGGAAGGTGGAGTTCCAGAATCATTGGGGAGCACATGTACTTTACGTTCGTTACACCTTTCAAATAACAGTTTCAATGAAGAGCTTCCACTGAAAATGCAAAACTTGTCAGGATGTGCTAGATCTTCACTGCAAGAGTTAGAACTGAGAATGAATCAAATCAAGGGTACACTTCCTGATTTCTCAGTATTCTCATCTTTAAAAACTTTATCTCTTGATGAAAACAGGCTAAATGGTAAGATTCCCAAAGATATTCGATTTCGTACTCAGCAGGAGACTCTCAATGAATTTGAACTCTTTGGGAGGTGTGATCAGTGACTCTCATTTTGCTAACATGTCAAAGTTGCANTTGTTAGATCTATCAGACAACTCATTGGCTTTAGAATTTAGCAAAAACTGGACCCCGTCCTTTCAATTGGGTTATATAGGGTTGAGATCTTGCAAGTTAGCTCCAACTTTTCCTAAATGGTTCTATACACAAAATGACATTGAAATTCTTGACATTTCTAACTGTGGAATATCAGATTCCGTTCCTGAATGGTTTTGGAGTAAAGTTGCAANACAAGGAATGACAAAAATGAATGTTTCATTCAATAAGCTCAAAGGTACAATTCCAAATTTTCCAATGGAGGTTACTCCTCATTTTGTAGTCCTTGCATCAAATCAGTTTGAAGGCTCTGTTCCACCATTTCTTAGGGGATCAGCATTTCTTGATCTATCTCAAAATAAATTTTCTGACTTTTCTTCTTTTCTTTGTGCAAATGGGACAGTTGAAGCTTTAGGCCAGCTTGACCTTTCAAACAACCAATTATCTGGACAAATTCCAGATTGCTGGAACCATTTCAAATCATTGGCGTATTTAGATTTGAGTCACAATAATTTTTCAGGAATGATTCCTACTTCAATGGGATCACTTGTTGAACTTCAAGCATTACTACTAAGAAACAGTACCTTAACCAAGGAGACCCCTTCTCCCTAAGGAATTGCATAAAGTTAGTAATGTTTGACTTGGGAGACAATAGATTATCAGGAAGTATCCCTTCTTGGATTGGGGAAATATATCAAGATTTGCAAATATTAAGCTTGAGAAAGAATAACTTCTCTGGAAGGTTACCAGTTCAACTCTGTTACCTACAAGGCATTCAGCTCTTGGATCTCTCACTCAACAGTCTATCAGGAAGAATTCCCAAATGCTTCAAAAATTTTACTTCAATGACTCAAAAGACTTCATTAACAGATTATACACACCAGGGGTATTCTGTCAGCATTAGATCGATTGGACAGTACATGAACTACTATGATTTGTATTCATTGTTGACATGGAAAGGTGCAGATCATATATTCTTAAACAATGAGTTATTGCTGTTGAAAAGCATTGATCTTTCAANCAACCAATTATCAGAAGAAATTCCAATTGAGATAGAGGATTTGATTGANCTCATATCATTAAATTTATCAAGAAACAATTTGACAGGAAAAATTCCCTCTAATATTGAAAGGCTAACCTCACTTGAATTTCTTGATTTGTCAAGAAACCAGATATTGGGTTCAATTCCTACTAGCCTTACCCAAATTGATCGGCTTACCATGTTGGATTTATCTCATAATAATTTATCAGGGCAAATTCCAATTGGCACTCAACTACAAAGTTTTGAGGCTTCAAGTTATGAATATAATTCCAATCATTGTGGGAAGCCACTTGACAAATTGTGTGGCGCAGAGGAACCACCAGATGAAGCAAATGTTGATGAATCAAAGGAAGATGAAAATTTTGCTGTTAATGGTGCATTTTATGTGAGTATGATACTTGGATTCATTACAGGCTTATGTGTAACTTGTGGCTCCAATTTGTTCAATTGTCCATGGCGACAACTATATTTTAGGTTCTTGAACAACTTAACCGACAATATCTATCGCATGATCACAGCAAAACTTCCCAATTACAAGAGGTAGCTTAAAGACTTGCTGTTATATATTATCTTAGTCATTCCATATTTACTTGTTTTTTCCTTTCAATAGCAGTTATGATATATACACTTTATAAATAATGTATTTTTACGAGAAGCATTGTTAAATAATATATTGTTCCTCTATATATTTTGTACGATTTGTCCTTTTTCTTAATCTTGATTTTAGAGTTGACAAAAATAGATAAGAGTTTGACCAAATCTAATTTAGCAAATTTAAATAAAAACACATGTCCTCTTTAGATTTCATTCATACACCATGATGTTTTTTCTCTATCCAATTAATGTGAACCTAATGTTTATTGACAAATGGTGATTCAACTCCTGGACCAATATTACATTAAAAGGAACCTATGTTTTTTCTCTATGTTTTACCTCTGTTTATATGTTTTCTTGTTCTGTTAAGTTATTTCTGAAATATTTACCGATTTCTTCCATCAAAATATTTTAAATTTTCTCTTTACGTTCATCAAAGTGTTTTATTTTGTCATATCTTTTCTATTTAATGGTGATATGTCAAATTAGCAAAGTCACAGCCATCAAGAAATACAAAGTACAAAAAACAATGGATAATTAAGGAAAAAAATAATATTATAGATTAATACACATAAAGGGGAAAAAATATGTTCAAATTTAAAATCTTTTAGTTCCTTTTTCTTATTTTTGAGATTTAATTTACAATAATTATATGATTGATATTTATTTTTATATTAAAAGAAGCAAACAAAAATGAAAATTTAACATGATAATGTCTTCAATATTAATCTTTATTATATCATANGAAATGTAATTCCTATTATAAGATATGTATGTTCAATAACGTTTTNAAAAGAAAAACTAAAGTTCATGAAATGTAATAATTANAATAAAAGTTAAATATGTTTTTTTCTTTAAACGTAGACTCTAAATTAAAACTCATCATTAATTAAAACTTTAATACATTTTGATTTTCAAACTTGAAAAATGAATCATTATAATCTTTTTAATTACATTTGACACGTTAAAATTAAAACAGGTGTATTAAGATATTATATTNATTTATTTTGGATATTGGGAACCAAAATATTCCATGATTGAAGTAGAGAAAATTTTCAATTTAATACCTAAATTTAAANACTAAAAACATATTTAATTCTTAAAATAATAAAAAAAAGAAAAACAAGAAGTAATGTTAAATATTGTTTTGGTTTCTAAACTATATAAAAAAATTGTATATAGTTCTTAAACTACATTATAAATGTTATCCTTATACTTTTGGGAAAGTCCTGTAAAACATATTTCTAACAAACTATATGAAGGTTAGAGCTTTATTTGTCACATGAGAAACACTCCACCTCGATTCTTAATGAGGATGTTTTATATACTACTTTCATAAAGTACATGAACTAAATATTTTATAATTTAATTTAAGAACGAAACAATTTTTTATAATAGCTTCAAATGAAAAATATATTTAATCTCAATAATAATAATAATAATAATAAGAAGAAGAAGAAGAAGAACAACAACAATAATAATAATATCGATGTAAGCATACTCAAACAAATATAATACATCATTTGAATCATCAAAATCCAATAATTGACATGTTATAGCCCAATAAATCCAAATGTACTACATATGATTATCACCACACCCTTACAACATATATTTGTATGGAAAACCCCAAACATCATAACTTTGTTCTCCCTTAGCATCAAGCCCTCTTGTTGGGATAACCCAACAAAACATACCTAATACATTCATAGGAAAAACCCAACACAAATATTACACAAACCCTATGCCCTTGCATACACAAACCCTTGCCCAACAATAACAACATATAATCATAATCATATAAAAATATATCAACAAGGATTATCAATCCAAAATAACCAAGAACACATATAGCATACCACAATAAACAAACAAAGGTAAGCTTCCTCATACCTTGGCCAATACTAGGGCTTTATTACAACCCCAAACACCCCCTTAATTTAATTTCTACACTAATTAAATAAAGGTAAAAAACCATTTTGTCCCTAATCAAAATACAAATAAAACAAAGATTTCCTTTATCTTCCTTTCTCCTTAGAATTCAACCCACACCTATTAAATCCTAAACATCCTTCCATTAACAAACAACACATCACATTGAAAATATCACACATACATCAATCACCCAATTATCAATATATCAATCATTTGTTGCACTTTATTAATAATAACATCAAAAAAATAAAATAATTATTTTCTGACAAAGATATTCACACACAACACCTTATTAAACATATCAATTNTTAAAAAAAACATACTCAAGTTTTAACAAAACTTTATTCCTAGAACCCCTATTTTCCCTAGGTCTTACACCAATATCTCTACCCGATCTTCCAAGTTGGCGACATGCTCCACCAAGCTTTATGTCGAGCTCTTTTGAGTTCTCTAGAAAAAACTCCACTAAGACCCNCATCATGNTGTCAAGGGATCTCCACGAGCTGTTTGAGCCCTTGNTTCCCCGATCTAGGCTATTTGAGCTTTCCACAAGTCCTTCCCAACTTTCATTGAACCTCTTCTAGCTACTTTGTTGAGTTCCCTTTGCTATTCAATTATTTGTCTAAGCTCTCCTGACTACTTGGTTGCTTTGCTGAGCTCTTATTTCCATTAGGCAAATATACTGAGCTTTCCTTTCTACTCAAAGTCCTTGAAAAGCTTTCCTTGTTGATTTACAAAAGCTATCGATTTCTCTTTATGCTCGGACCCTGATCTCCACGCCATCACAGAACCTAGACTTAGCTTGACATCTGGTCTCCTTGTCAATACACAAGCCTGAATGCAACTCGACACTTGATTTCCAACTCGATAAGTTAGTGTACGAGCTCTTTGCCATCAACAAAATTCCTAGTTCTTCATCAGCTTCTTTAGTGACAAAATTTGTCTACTCCTTTCTCTTAGCCTGGTAATACTTCGCTTTGTGGCCACCCTTACCATAGTTGAATCATTTTTCCGATCTGCACTTATTTGTGTAATGGTCATGTTTACCACATTTATAACACTTTACTCTCGAATATGACCAACCTTTCCGGTCCTTCCCTTGTCCTTGGCCATGCCAGTTCTACTACTAGTAATATTGAAAGGGTATTTGAGGTGTTTCTGTTCAAAGCAACCTAAAAGCTGGAATACAGTTCTTCCATGGACTGAATACTGATATAACGCCATTTATCAGGGTGCGGCTAAGTGTAGCCCATTTGAGATAGTTTATAGAAGGGCTTCTCCTGCCCTTACTAATTTCATACCATGGGAAATTGCAATAGAAGCAGAGGTTAAGGCCGATGATTGGGTGTATCTAAAAATTAGGCCCAATAGACAAGCTTCCATGCCAACACGGTTGCATCCCAAATTATCAGCACGATATTTCAGGCCATTTAAAGTGATACAACAAATTGGAAAGTTTGCTTTTAAACTGTAGTTACCCCGACAGAACAAGAATACTTCCTGTATTCCACGTGTCTCAATTGAAGATAATAGTGGGAACAAAACAAGTGAGAGGAATTTACCGGATGAATTGTTAGCATATGGTCCAACTTTCAAACCTCTCGGAATTCTCGACAGAAGGCATAAACAACGGGATGATAAGACGATACTGCAAATTTTGGTTGAATGGTAAGAAGGGGGGAAAGAGGGAGCAAGATGGGAGGATGTGCTAACCATCCAAGAACAATTCCCAGACTTCAACCTTGAGGACAAGGTTGCACATCAGG
>NW_014542029.1:130428-160788 GCF_000741045.1 Vigna radiata var. radiata | reverse complement strand
GATCATTAACAAACACTATATAGAAATGACCTTCTCTTTCAAATGAAACAAATTAGTGATAAAAGACAGACACATATACCCATTAAAGTTGTTTTAAACTTGNTTTAGTATAATATAATATAATTAATTATAGTACAATACAAATTAATTATTTTTGTTCAGCCCTAATAACCATATGAAATGAGTGTGGAGAAACAAAGATTCATTATTATGTCAAAGAGGGTTGTGCATATGTTCTGTNTNAGTTGTTCTGCTCATGGTTTTACATTTTCAAAGAGGTTTCAGAACCGGATGTCAGAACCNACAACTGTTGTGGTTTTACTTTAGAGTCTGATTACCTCTATTTAAGCATTTAGATTGAATTCATCACAAAGGTAAAGAGGCAGAACATAGATGTAGGGTAATGAAAATACTTGGCACAAAAATCATGTAGTATAGATCAAATAATTGAAGGTGGGAAAAGGGCAAAGTGCATGGTGATGTGGGAAATTTTTTGGTAGATAAAGTAATCATTACAGTTTTACTGTTTTGTGAGTTATTTGTGCGTGTTGTGTGCTAACCAACGGAATCTTGGGTTTTTATATTGTAAATGATTAACTAATGTAAATGATTAAAATTTTTATATTGTATTGATTGAATGATATAGATATAATATATAATTTAATTGAAAAAAGTTCAAAAATTAAATTCTAATTTTTAATTTTAATTTAATGTATAAATGTTATAATCTTCTCATATTATGAAATTAAAAATATTAATTAATTAATTAAAATTTTAAAAAATATTTTCAGAATTAAATCTATCTTAATATATATTAAAAAAAAGGATTGGGAGACCAACCCAGTCTTACTCAATTTTGAATTGATAGGAATCATTCTGTTATGTGGAAAAACGAGCAATAAAATGATAATAAGAAACAGTTAGATTTAAGGACTAAGTTATAAACAAAGTATTTAGAAAAAGGGATAACGTCACTTCCTCAATCCCAAAGGAGTTCAACTATCGTTACAAAATAAAAATAGACAAGAAATAAACTTTTAAAGAAAATAAATGTCATAAAACCTTCCTCAATTATCTTTCTCCAAATCCAAGTGAAGTACCTCTTTTCTCCAAATCACAACCCTTTCCATCTTAAACAATAATTCCATTTCTTCTCACACCTATAATCCAGATTTCCTCTGCCAAAAATTAAACAAATAATTAATTTCGCCAAAAGTAAAAACAACAAAACATAAATAATAAACACTGAATGACAAATTCAAATTCGATGTTATTAATTTTTCTAACTAAATAATATTGATAACCAGTAACAATAACTTCGATGTATTAATATAAAAACATATTGGTATATACAATCGTTTATGTTTTTACAAATTTTGGCTTTAAATGTGTTTTTTTAGATTTCAAATACATTCTGATTTTTATATGGTCTGTAATAAAAATTTACTTTTTGTTTCCTATCTCTTTTTTATATATTTTCTTTTTCTGTTAAGTATTTTCTGAAATATTTATGGATTTTCTTTATCTTCAAGAAATTTAGTTTTTGGCATATCTTTTCTACTAAACGGTGATATGTCAATTAGCAAACTAACTAATAACCATCATGAAATAAAAAAAAAATAAGAAAAACAAAGATAAAAGCAATATTATGGTTGAATACACGTGGAGAGAAAAACATGTTTAAATATAAAATCTTTTAGTTACCTTGTGTGATTTTTTGAGATTCTATTTACAATAATAATATGATCGATAATTATTTATGTATTGATAGTTAAAAAAACGGCAATTTACCATAAAAAAACCTTCATCTTAATATCACATATTGTTAAATTTTTTTATTAAAATAATAATAATAATAATAATAATAATAATAAAAAAGAAAAAAATATTAACTTTGTAACATAAGGATAAAATATATTACCTCCTATGTTGTGTGCAATCTCTTCAAAACTTTCACCATTGTCATGACATAGAGGTTGTCTGATAAATTAGTTAAGAATTCGAAATATGCATGACGCCAAGAACGTATTACTAAGATTGAGCCAAATACTCCCCAAAAGCTTATAACAAATCCAATTATCATACTTAAATAATATTCACGGTTGAAAATCAAATTGTCATCCTCTTGAAATTTAATGATTGGTCCTTGTCTTGCCACTCCATCAATGCACAATTTCTTTAATGGTGGTCCACAGAGATCAACATTATATTCATATTTTGATGCATCGAAACTCTGTAATTGTGTGCCAGTTGGAATTTTTCCAGATAAATAATTATGTGACAAATCTAACATAGTGAGTCGATCAATTTCAGCAAGACTTGAAGGAATAGAACCAACAAGTTGGTTTTGTGACAAATCAAGAAATTCAAGTGATGATAAGTCTCCAACATTTAAAGGAATTTTCCCTGTCAATTGGTTTCTGGATAAATTCAATGAAACCAATCCAATTAAACCCTCTATTTCTTTTGGAATTTCTCCTGATAATTGATTGCTTGAGAGATCGATGCTATTTAAAAGTGACAATCCCATGTTTGTGAACATTTGTTTTGAACCTTTCCACATCAAGAATGCATTCAAATTGTATGAAAAGTCACCCTTAATAGAACTGGTGTTGACCGAATATCGATGACCTTGATAAAAATCTCTCAAAGAAGACATTTGCACCATTGAGGAAAAATTTTGTACGCATTTAGGAATTTCTCCAGATAGGTTGTTTAGCGAGAGATCTAAGAGTTGAATTCTTCTTAGATAACAAACTTGCCATGGTAAATTTCCAGAGATATAATTGTTTCTTAAGCTTAAAAATTGCAACTCTGGTAATTCGTTCCCGATCCAATTTGGAATAGATCCTGATAATCTATTTTCTGCTATGTCTATCATCACTAACTTCGTGCAATTCTTCAATATGGAAGGGATCATACCTGTTAAATTATTGCTTCTCAATAACAATACTTGAAGTTGAAGGAGTGATCCCATTGAAGAAGGAATCTCTCCTGAAAACTTATTCTGACTCATATTTAAGTAAGCCAATAACTTGAAATGGGTCCAACAGTCCAGAATTTGTCCAGAAAACTTATTATTTGAAAGGTCTAGTTGGTATAAATATTCAGCTACACCATTAGAGCATAAAAATGCAAAAGAATTTGTGAATTTATTGTTTGATAGATCAAGAATTATTGAGCCACGTAAAAATGGCGGAACATGACCTTCAAAATGATTTGATGCAAGACTAAGAGAAGAATAATGATTCTCTATTGGCAAATTTGGAATCATACCTTGTAAATTATTACATGAAATATTAATATCCATCCAACTTGACAATCCAAATTTGGTCCAAAACCATTTTGGAACGGTACCTGATATTCCATTATTTGAAATGTCAAGGTATTGAAATTTGTTTTGTTTCTCTAGCCATTTGGGAAACAATGGACCTAGCTTGCAAGACCTCAATTCAATACTATATAATTGAAAAGGCGGAGTCCAATTTTGACTAAATTCTAACGTCAGTGAGTTATCTGACAACATCAATCTTGTTAACTTTGTCATATTATAAAAATGAGAATCAGTTAACACACCTTTCAAAGAGTTTGACATCAAGTACAATACCTCAAGTTCTGGTGGAAATCGAAGATCTTCAGAAATTGTCCCATTTAGCTTGTTACTATCAAGGTACAATTCTTTTAATGATGGGAACATTGTTGCGAGGTTGCTAGGCAAAGTACCACTAATTTGATTCATACTCAGATCTAATTGTTGCAATGATGAGGATAAATGNTGCATTATTNTTGGAAGGTTTTCACTTAAANTGTTGTTAAATAGGTTCAATGAACGCAAAACAGTACCATTGTGAAGTAATTTTGGAACTCCATCCAATCGATTTCCTGATATATCCAACGTTTCCAACTTTGAAAATATTGAAAAATCAGGTAATGTGCCATTGAATTTATTTCGACCGAGATATAGTTCTCGCAATGAGTATCTAGAACATCCAGACAAATGATTAAACATTATTGCGAGATCTTCACTCAACTTATTATCATAGAAATCCAATAACTCCAAAGTACATGTGCTCCAAAATGATTTTGGAACACCACCTTCTAAAGAGTTAGACCTAATTAACAACTGCTCCAAATGAGATGGTAATCTAGTGCCTTCAAGTATCTTCCCACTCAATTGATTATCATAAAGATACAACGTTTTTAAATTTGAAAATGCTGAAAGGTCAGGTATGGAGCCTCTGATTTCATTGTTAGCCAAACTCAACTCTTGTAGTGAGTATCTAGAACATCCAGACAAATGATTAAACATCACTGTGAGATCTTCACTCAACTTATTATCTGACAAATCCAATAACTCCAAAGTACATGTACTCCCAAATGATTTTGGAACACCACCTTCTAAAGAGTTAGACTTAATTAACAACTGCTCCAAATGAGATGGTAATCTAGTGCCTTCAGGTATCTTCCCACTGAATAGATTGTTGGAAAGATCCAATATGTTTAAATTTGAAAATGCTGAAAGGTCAGGTACGAAGCCTCTGATATGATTGGATACCAAACTCAATTTTTGTAAAGAGTATCTAACACAACCACTGGAGAAATTATGAAGAATTAACGAAAGGTCTTCGGTCATATTGTTTCTATCCATGTATAATGAATGTAAGGTGCATATATTCATGAATGATTTCAAATCTTCACCCTTGAACACATTATAGGTGAGGTCAAGGTGCTCAAGCGAATTCATGGCCAAGCCAAAATGATTTGATGTGGAACCCTCCAAGAGGTTCCAACTAAGGTCAAGCTCAACAAGGTTGGAAGTGGTGTTTGACACCCACTGGAATACCATGGGTTGTGTGAAGGAGTTACTAGAAAGATGAAGGACAGAAAGGGAAGTGGAAAAATTGAAGTTGGAAGGGTTGAATGAAAGGAGGAGATGATCGGAAAGGCCACATTCAGATAAACTGAGTTCTCTTAGTTTTGGTAGCTTCGCAATGGTTCGAAGGCAGCTAGGAGAACTGTTAAAATTAGAGATGGAATCCAAGTAAAGATGGGTTAAAGAATTAAGATTAGATAACCATTGATCACTAGTGACAATTTTGAGAGCACTATCATATCCTCCTCCAAGATAGAGTTTATGCAAATTTGAAAGGTTTCCTAGTTGGGAAGGAATGTATCCTTCAAAAGAATTGCCACTGAGATCAAGATACTCCAACCGGGAGAGATTTCCAATTTCAAGAGGGATTGAACCATTCAAATAATAATTATCAGCAAGATTCAAATATTTCAAATGAGAAAGAGAACTTATCTGAGTTGAAATTTGTCCGCTAAAGTAAGATGAAGAGAGATCAAGATATCTCAAGTTGGTAAGAGAGCCAAGAAACTCTGGAATATTAGTCTCTGGAAAATAATTGGAACTGAGGTTCAAATACTGTAAGTGTCGCAACTCCATTAACGACTTGTGGATCTCTCCGCTGATGTAACGCCGATAGTCTTCAAAATAAAAACCACCATGAGAAAGAGATTCATGATGATACTGTCCAGGAAGGTGGAGACTTATAATATGAGCGGTGAGATTGTTGCAGTGAATCCCCTCCCATTGGCAACAATCGGGAGTGGTCCAAGAGGAGAGCATACCGTAACGATCGACAATGGCAGCCTTGAATTGAAAGAGTGCATCCCTCTCATTTGGAATGCATCGGATATGGTGTTGTCCATAAGCAACCTGCAACATCACACTCACCACAAGCATAAACATGGTCACTTTGAGAATATTCATGATGATGATGAAATAGAGAGAGTGAATAGTATAGAATTAGATTGATATTTGTTGTGAATTAACCACTCCCAATACCCACATTTATACTCACACCAACTCCTTCATTAGCTATTCTTCTCACTCTGCCTTTCACTTACTTTATTCTAAGTCGTGGGTCCTGCTATTTATTAATCACAACATAACAGAATTTGGAAAGTAAAAAGATTAAACCCGCGTTCTAGTTTTTATATATGAAACTGAAGTCGTACCTACTTCCACCACTACTCTTACTATTATAGTTATGAAAATTTTAATTTGAGTTTAAAGACCACCAAATAGCAACACCTACTTTCCATGCTTTTTCCTACCACGTTTTACTAAGCTATAATGACTAAGCTTATGCATTGCTTTAATTTCAAAGAATTAAATTATTCTGCATTTACTTTTTATAATAAAAACACAAGACAGCTCTTTCGCGTTAGTGTTATATATTATTATACACCGCCATTTATTAGGTCTAACATTTTATAGTTTTAGTATTAAATTTTAATTTTAGTATTTTTTAAATTTATTAATGATTAAGATAATTAAAAAAAATATATGTTTATTTCTTAGTAATTATTACATTGTTAAATGAAAAAAATAAAATAAATATGTAATTACTTTTAAAACTGCATGTTTCGATATGATTATGTTTAATGTTAGAAATTATAAAATGTATTTAAGTTCGAAACAAATCCGTCATAGTCAAAAATCAAGATGAATGAATCTAAGTCAAAGATAGTGATAAATCAATTTAAATTAAAGATCGATAGGTTAATCGAATCCTACAGTCAAAAAAACCGGTTTAGCTCACTATTATAATGGATCTAAAATGAATCGACTTAAACCAAAAATAAAGACAGAATTAAGAAAAAAAGTTATGAAGGATCGACTAAATAGAAAAACAAAGTAAGCTAACTAAATCGAAGATCAATATAGTTTAAGTTAGACCACCAACACAAGTTTTACAAAATTTAATTTAAATTACTTTTATAAAAGATAAAGTTTAGATTTAAAACTTAATTTAAATATTGATTTGGATTCAAAACTTGGTTTGAATATTTGATTTAGATTTAAAAAAAAGATCTAAACTAATTATTCAGTAAAAATATATTTAAACCCAAAATTGATCCAATTATTTGGATTTAGATTAAATCTATTCCCACCCTATTTATAATTGTTTTATTACGGCAGGCATTAATTATTATCTCCTTTACCGCATCCACAATGAAATTGGTACCAAATGAAATGTAATTGGTTTTATAATATGAACACGGTTTGGTAGTTGTGGAAATATTAATCCTAAAAACATTTTAAAGCAATGATTCTATTCCAATCAATTGACTTATCCGAAGACTTGTGAAAACAAAGCTACTTTATACTAACTTGGAATTTTTATTTTAAACCACTATTTTATTTTATATAAAAAAGTAAACAAACCAGCAAACTCATCCCTAAAAGTAGTGAGAGAATTCTACGTTAATATGTGAAAGATATTAAAATTAAAAAGTACTCTGAAAATTCCTTTTGCAAGTTTTGAACAAATTATTAGGGCTGAGCAAAGTTAACTTTAAAAACTTAAAGTACAATTTATTTATACTTTTTTTATACTTAAAAAACTGAAACTACTTTTACTAAAAACTAATTAAACTCATTAATAGTTCAGTTTAAAAATACTGAACTTATTTTATATGTAGTATAGTTTATTGTAGTTTTAAGTTTTCTTTTTTGCTTTCTTAACCACGGACGTTTACTATCTGCCTCTTATATTCGTTCGTCAAAGGCTCACTCAGTTGAAGGCTGCCGTTGTTGAAGGCTATCGCCGTTGGAGGCTGTCACAGGCTATTGTCGTTGAAGATTCGCTGGTTCGCTGTCGTCGAACACTCGCCATCGTCAAAGGCTTGCCGTTATCGAAGACTTTGTCGAAATTATTAGCTGGTGTAATTCAAATAGTTGTTCTGTTATGTTAGGTTTTTCTGTTTTCATTTTTTTTTTCTGTTTTGGTGTATACTGTCTCTGCATGTATATATGCCTTACAGACGTATCACTCCTATAATTTTTCATTCTCTACAATACATCATTTTTTGAATTTCTCTCTGTGAGTGCTATGAGGCTTTCTCTCATGTGTTCCTTTAGTGGTATCCAGAGCCAAGGTTCCAATATCTAGGGCGTGTGTGTTCTTCGTTTTTCTCTCGGGTGTATCTGCCGTGGTGGTTGGTGTCTTTGTCGCTTCTCAAGAAGGTTGTTCTTGGTATGTTTCAATGGTTGCTGATCTTTCGTCGTCACAGTTTCCAATTCTCACAGATAAAAATTGGAATCGTTGGAGCACCCAGATGAGGGTGGTGTTCCGTGTGCAAGGCATTCGTGGTGTTATCGAGAGGGTAGATGCGGATGTTACTGGCAAAGAAGGACAAGAAAAAGAATTCAAGCAGAAAGATGATAAAGCACTGATGCTTATTCATCAATGTCTGGATGACGCTCACTTTGAAAAATTTCAGAATGCTTCCACAGCTAAGGAAGCATGGGGTATTTTGGTACAATGTTATTCAGGTGGAGAAAAGGTTAAGAAAATGAGATTCCAAGCGCTCGAGCATCTGGAATTGGAGGAAGGTGAATGAATCTATGATTTCTTCAGCCAAATTATAACGATTGCAAACCAAATGAAAGCTTGTGGCGAAGAGGTTACGGATACTATGATCAATGAAAAGATTATGGGATCACTGCCAGAGATGTTTGATCATATCGTTGTCGCCATTGAAGAATCCAAAGATGTTAGCAAACTCAAGATAGAGGAGCTTCACAGTTCTTTAGAGGCTTACGAAATGAGAAAGCGTGAAAGGAAGTCTAAACGTGATGACCAAGCTTTGAAAGTTAAACACGTGAAAGGAGAAGAGAAGAAGAAGTTCAAGAAGTGGGAAGGAAAACCAAGAAAAGCGAAGTGGAAGAAAGGAGGAAATAGCGCAGATCATGAAGAACCAGATGAAAAATCTGATACGAGCACATCTAATTCCAAAGATAAGAAGCATTACAAGAAAGGTTTAAAAAAGAAGAAAGATAAAAGGAATATAGAATGCTTTAATTGTCATAAATATGGTCATTTTGCTTCTGAATGTTTTCCAGAGAAATCGAAAGAAAAGAAAAGCAAGGAGAAGGAAGCACATGTTGTCGAAGAAGACTCAGACACAGAGACAACGCTAACGCCAATGGTGATGATAGCTACAGAATGTGTGAAACCATTAAATACAAATTGGTATCTTGATTCAGGATGTTCGAATCACATGACGTGCAATAAGGAGTGGCTTGTCAACTTCAATCAGACAAAGAAGAGTAAAGTGAAATTCACTGATGATAGTACATTGAAGGTTGAGGGCTCAGGAGATGTTGTCATCAACAGAAGAAATGGATCTCAGGTTGTGATTTCAAACGTGTTGTATGTGCCTGATATGAAATGCAATCTCCTCAGTATTGGTCATTTGGTTGAAAAAGGCTTTACCGTGATTATGGGCAACCAGAATCGGGTTGAATTATATGACAACAAAAACAAATTGGTCTTGATCAGCAAGATTTCTGATAACAGAACATTTCAAGTTTGTTTTGATGGAGCTGAGAATGTTCAATATCTATCGGCTGTGAAGAATGAGGAAAGCTGGAAATGGCACCTGCGGTTTGGACGTTTAAACTTCAGAGACTTACAGAGACTTGAAGAAAAGGCTATGGTAACAGGTATGCCACCTATTTCCCTTTCAGATGATGCTTGTAAATCTTGTTTGACAGGCAAACAACCAAGGAAAGCTTTTCAATCAGAAATTGAGATGAGGTCGAGAGGGTGCTTGGACATCGTACATGCTGGCATCTGCGGCCCACTGGATATATCCTCATTAGGTGGAAACAGGTACTTCATTGCGTTTGTAGATGAATTCAGTAGAATGTGTTGGGTTTATGTGATCAGATTGAAGGGAGAAGCGCTTGAAGTTTTCAAGAAATACATTGCAACTGTAGAAAGAGAAAGCGGAAAGACATTNAAGGTTCTTAGAACGNATGGTGGAGGAGAATTTACCTCTCATGCCTTTGAAGAATTCTGCCAGAAGAAAGGAATAAATCATGAAATCACTGCTCCATATACCCCACAACATAATGCTTTGGTAGAACGCAGAAACCGAACTATTATGAATACTGCAAGGTGTCTGTTTAAGGAAAGGAATGTGCCACGAAATTTCTGGGCTGAAGCAGTGGCGAAAGCTATGTATATTCTCAACAGATGTCCAACAAAGCGTATCAAAGGGAAGGTGCCTCTTGAGGTTTGGACAGGTAATACACCATCAGTAAGGCACTTTAAAATTTTTGGTTCTCTTGCATTCGTTCATGTTGCAAATCAAAAGCGTTCTAAACTCGAAGACAAAAGCGAGCCAATGGTATTCATGGGCTATCATCTTACTGGAGCTTATAAGCTCTACGACCCGAGGAAGCAAAGAATGGTCATCAGTAGAGATGTGCGTGTTTTAGAAAAGGAGTCCTGGAACTAGGACAACATGCATGAAAATTCAAAGAAAATTTTGATACGAGGAGTCATTGATGAACATGGAGAAGAAAGAACAGAAGCAGAACCTGACACTGAGAATGCTTCTGATGAAAACAACAGTGTATGAAATGAGGACCAACGACCAAAAAGACAGACCATGAGATCATCGAGATTTTCTGACTATGAAGTTTACTCAGATTCAGCGATTGATGAAGAAGGGAGTCTAATTCACATCGCATTGATGGCAGAAGCAGAACCTGTGAGTGTAGAGGATGCTTTGAGACAACCTGTGTGGAAGAATGCTATTGTGGAGGAGCTTAATTCTATTGAAAGGAATAACACGTGGCGACTGGTTGATCTCCCACTTGGAAAATGCAGCATCGGTGTCAAGTGGGTATTCAAAAAGAAACTGAACCCAGATGGCTCGGTGTCAAAATATAAGGCACGTCTCGTTGCCAGAGGGTTCTTGCAGAAGAAAGGAATCGATTTCGACAAAGTCTTTGCTCCGGTGGAAAGGCTGGAAACCATATGTGTGGTGGTTGCTATTGCTTGTGCTCGGAGATGGCAGATTTACCAGCTTGATGTCAAATCAGATTTACTATGATGTGTTAGAAGAGGAAGTGTATGTTCAACAACCTCCAGGTTTTAAAATAAAAAACGAAGAGAGGAAAGTTTATAAATTGCAGAAAACGTTGTATGGGTTGCGCCAAGCACCCAGAGCTTGGAACAAGAAAATTGATTCTTCACTAATGAAATATGGTTTTGAAAAATGCAAGGTTGAGCATGGTGTCTACATGAAGAAAACATCAAATGGTAATGTATTGATTGTTTGTTTATATGTAGATGACCTACTTGTAACAGGATCGAGACTGGAGGATATAAATGAATTCAAGAAGAACATGAAAATGGGTTTTGAAATGACAGACTTGGGAGAACTATACTATTTCCTTGGAATGCAGTTCACACGGACTGAAAAGGGTCTTGTTATGCATCAACAGAGGTATGCAAATGAAATACTTGAGAAATTTCAGATGCATCAGTGTAACACAGCTTAAAGTCCTTTGGAGGTGAACGTGAAACTCAGAATTAATGATGTTGAAGAAGAGGCAGACGCAACGAAGTACAACAGGTTGTTGGATCATTGAGATTTTTGTGTAATAGTAGACGTGGTTTGATTTTCAGTGTAGGTTTGATAAGCAGGTTTATGTGCCAACCATGGAAGAGTCACATGGATTCTACCAAGCGTATTCTTAGATACATCAAGGGCACCACCAGTTACAGAATATTGTTCCCTCTTGGAAACTAGGAAAGCTGTTTGAAGATCACAGGTTTTTGTGATTCAGACTATGGAGGTGATACTGTTGAGAGAAGAAGCACGTCCGAGTTCATCTATTTCATCAATGGGGCACCTATCTCATGGTCATCCAAGAAGCAAACGGGTTTTGCTCTGTCTAGCTGCGAAGTAGAATACGTTGCAGGATGTTATGCTGCATGCCAGGGAGTCTGGCTTGAAGAGTTGCTATCGGAGCTGAAGGTTATCCTAGAGAACCCTGTGGAGATGAAGATGGATAATACCTCTGCAATAAACCTTGCCAGAAATCCTGTTAGTCACGGGAGGAGCAAACATATTGAAGTGAAATTCCACTTCTTTAGAGATGTTGTCAACAAAGAAAGAATCAAGCTATCATACTGCAAATCCATGGAACAATTGGTAGATCTGTGTACTAAGTCTTTAGCCACTGATAAATTTGTGAAGATGTGATCTAAGATTGGAATGGTGTCTCTCGAGAATTTGAATTAAGGGAGAGTATTAGCTGGTGTAATTCAAATAGTTGTTCTGTTACGTTAGGTTTTTCTGTTTTCAGTTTTTTTCTGTTTTGGTGTATATTGTCTCTGCATGTATATATGCCTTACAGACGTATCACTCTTGTAATTTTTCATTCTCTGCAATACATCATTTTTTGAATTTCTCTCTGTGAGTGCTGTGAGGCTTTCTCTCGTGTGTTCCTTTAGAAATCACTACTACGACGACAACAAATTCATTGACGAGATCGAAAACCTGTGTCGCTCACCCACGTAATCGAAAACATGTGCCGCATCATGGGGCTGGATCTGCATCATTGATGAATTCATCAACTTCGTCGTTTTCCCTTCTCTCCAGGGTGGTCCTCACAACCACCAGATTGGGGGCTCGCCGTGGCACTGAAACAGGTCTCGATGCCTGGGTCAAGGCCTACGCCAAGCAGGTGAAGGCCAACGTCAGCAGTTGCAAGTTCTTGATGGAGAAAAGGTACGGTAGAACAACATCTCTGACGTTCATCAATAAGCACGTATTTGAAATAGTTAACTGAACTATTAAAGTCTTACTAAACTAAATATCAGTTCAGTTTTTTTAAACCATTTTTTAGTTCGGTTTAGTTTAATTTAACTATTTTATAGTTAACTATAATTGTTTATAGTTAAGTACAATATAGTATTTTTTGCCCACCCCTAAAAATTATAGTGTTTGTAATATTTTTTATACTAATACTGGTTATTTTTTATGTGATAGCCGAGAACACAAGAGAAAACAAGTGATGGTTTATCTATCACATTTTTATTCTTAAAAGTAAAATTTAATCTTTTTCTTATTGTTATACTTATGAGGTATCATAGTTTTATCTCATTCTCATATCTATGAAATTCATAATGTGTATTTTGAATGCATTTTGAAATGTCCATTGTTATTTTATTTGATTTGAAAAATATTTTCCAAAATATATTGAAAAACATGTATTTTGGATTGCATAATTAGAAATATAAATTTTTTAATATATTCTGAATTGTGTTATTTGAAAGATTTTAATTTAAAAGTACACTTTAATTAGAAATATAAATGTTAATATTTGTATCCAGGTATTGTTAATATTAATCCAAAAATGTGATGTCCATTTTCTCCATTGTTGTTCGCCTTCAACACTCTCCGGTTCTTACTATTATCTTGATTATTGCTTTTAGGGTTAAATATGTTTTTGGTTCTTAACTTTCAGTGTAAATTGGAATTAGTCTCTCTTCAAAACTTTGGCCTATTTTAGTCCCCGAACTTTAGAAATGTATGAATTTAGTCCTTTTAACTAAATTTTGTTAGGTTTATTTGATGTTTCAAGCATGTTTCATGATAGCATTTGGGTTGTTTACACTATTTGACACATTTTTGCTTCAATCTTAACTAAGAATTTGAAACATCAAGTAAAGTTAACAAATTTTGGTTAAAAGAACTAAATTCATACATTTCTAAAGTTTAAGGACTAAATTAGGCCAAAGTTTTGAAGAGGGACTAATTCCAATTTTTACTCAAAGTTAAGGGATCAAAAACATATTTTACTCATACATGTTGTCTTTTATGTTGGATATGTGATGAATTATATGCTTAAATGTACTATTGTATTGAGTTAGTTTCAACTTTCCTTTTGAAATTGGATACAAAAATTATTTATTTTCTTGAAGATTTTTGAATAAATGTATTTATTTTTAAAAAAATAATATAAGAGGAGGCGATACTAATACACTACAATAAAAAATGATATTATTGACAGCCAAAATTTGTCGATAATGTGCAAAATTTGTTGGTAAATATTTATCTACGGATTATCGATGACCAAAATTTTATTGATAAAATTGTTGTCGGTAAGTCAAATAATGAGCAAAAAAATTCTACCTATTTTACTAATGATTTTTCTATCGATAAGTCAAATAATGAGGAAAATTCTCATCTATTTTACTAACAAATTTAGCAACGAAATTTTTCGTGAATAATGCATGTCTCATTTAAGTAAGCCAATAACCTGAAATGGGTCCAATAGTAATTTTTCCAAAAAAATTATTATTTGAAAGGTCTAATTGGTATAAAGTTTTAACTACACCACTAAAACATAAAAATAAAAAAGAATTTGTGAATTTATTGTCTGATAGATGAAGAATTATTCAGCCTTGTAAAAACGGTGAACGTGACTCTCAAAATGATTTGATGCAAGACTAAGAGAATAATAATAATTCTCTATTGACAAATTTGGAATTGTGTCATGTAAATTATTACATGAAATATTAACACTCGTCCAATTTAACAATTCAAATTTAACCCAAAACCATTTTAGAACATTGCCTGATATTCCACTACTTGAAATGTCAAAAGTTTTAAATTTTGTTTTGTTTCTGTAGCCATTTGGAACAATAATGGACCTAGTTTGCAAGACTTTCTTATTTGTTTCAGTATACCATATCTTTGGTGTACCCATATCTCAGATATTTTTATTCTTAATATAGTAAAAAATTAAAATTTTAGTGTAAAACTTTTAAGTTTAGTAATTTTTTAAATTTATTAATGATTAAGATAATTTAATAAATATATGTTTATTTTCTTAGTAATTATGACATTGTTAAACGAAAAAATTAAAATTAATATATAATTACTTTTATTAACATAAATCTAAAGAGCATAATTTTGATGATGTTTCAAAGTCAAGTCTCAAATGTTTTTACTATAGTAAGATCTTTAGGAAAACTTGTTTTTATATTAAAGCTTTTATAATTTAATACATTTATTTATAAGATGTGGTTTATCTTTGATTCTATGTATTATTTGTTAGGTTGTATTAAAATTCATTTTGAATCAGAAAACCTCATTTTATACTCAAGATCAAATCAACTTATAAATAATCTTATTCATAATTGATTATCACGAGCAATTATGAGAAGTTTTAAGCAAGTTTTTTACCGTTGTGTATTTTGCATAATCAATTATCATAAGTATCCTTGAGTGAGATATTTATAAATTTAATTGGAACTCTCGTCCCAAAATAAGAAAGATACAAAAAGTGTATTTTCGAAATTCTTATCTACAGTATGCGGTGATAAGTGTTCTAGGTTTGCTGAAACCTTTTGTGTTGTCTTTGAGAACATGGCTTATTGGCATAAAGCGAGAATTTTCACTAGGAGTGTGATGAAGTGTTGTTGTTATTGCTGAATTGAAAGTCTGTCATCCTTTGTGAAGCATTCAGAGAAGGTTTTCATCCTTTGTGAAGATTCAAAAGAGGTTTTCATCCCTTGTAGGTTATAGGAGAAGTGCGTTTCATCTCTTGAGATAACAAGAGAGGTGTTCTAACATTAAACTGTTTTATTTTGTTTGTGATTGTAACAATTTGTTGGTTTGTGCGAGTGGAACGTTAATTCTCGATTGAGATTACCAGTTGGACGTAGGATCCTTGTGATCCGAATTAGTATAAAAATTATCTATACAATTTTCTCTCTTTCTTGTTCTTTAAATTGTTTAAATTATTTAAAAGAATTTTTTATTTACCAGAAAATTATTAAAAAAACAATTTGTGATAAGAAATCAATTCATTCCTATTTGTTTATTGAACTCGTTAACCATTACTGCACAACTCTAACAACTTTTAAAGCACTAGTGGAAGAAACGTTCCAGTTATATTTATTTTCGATATATTAGGTTACAATTAGAAAAATGTATTCAATATTGAGACAAATTTACCCAACTCAAATATTAAAATAGATATACCACAATCAAAGATTGTTACAAGTCAATTTAGATTAAAAACTAAGACAGGTAAATTTGACCTTTGAAAAGAGTTAATGAAGGCCAAAGATTACAATAGACCAAGATTAAAACAAATCAAACAGAATAAAAAATCGAGACAAATCAATTTTAAAAAAAGTGTGAAGAGTTTATTCGACCAAAAAAAATGGATCAACCAAATCAAACATCGAAATAGATTAAGTTTAACCAATAACAAAGTTTTACAAAATTTAATTTAAATTATTTTTACAAAAAAATACTTTTTAAATTTAATACTTAATCTAAATATTTAATTTGAATTTAAAATTTAATTCAAAATTTGGATATCTAGACTTAAAAGGAAATCTAAACTAATTCTAAATCGATCCAATTATTTGTATTTAGGTTAAACCTATGCCAACCCTATCCTATTTATAAATGGTTTCATTATGTCGGCAGACATTAATTATTAGGTTTAATGTATTCGGAAGTCTCTATTTCTCTGGATTCATATCAATTTGGGTCTTCGTATTTTGGAAGTGTTCAATTAAGTCCATATTTTCATAAAATTAAGTCAATAATGCCCTTTCCGTTAAATAGCAATGGATGGTGATAACATTCTAGCGAAGTGGCATGCTGAGCTGTCCTTTAATTAATAAGTGGCATACTAACATCTCGTGTGGAAACCTTCACCCCTTCTCCTTCCCCTTCCTCTTCTTCGCCAACTCCAACCTCACCTTTCCTATTTGGGAAATTTTCTTCTCACCCTCCCACACCTACCTCTTCAACATCTACATCCACGCTCGTCGTCCAATCCAACAGTCTGGCGCATCTCTCGTGTCTCTTCATTTCTCATTGTCGCTCGTCATTGCAAAGAGAGAAGAAGTCAATGTCGTACGTAGTCAAGATGACACCACTATTGTTTTTCGTGGTTTCGTCCAGATGGGTTTGTTAACAGAATTAAATGCAATGGAATCATTCTTTTTTTTTTTCCTTTGATCAGGCTTGCAGTTTCATGTGCATTTGTTTTACTTTTTAAATCTTACTTCAAGAGATAATTTTTTTTCACATGTTTGGTTGTATTTATGGGTGTTAAAATAAGTTTATTGTTTGCTGGTGCAAAAGCTGAAGCCATTTGCTGTGAGACAACAATAGAAGAAGAGTTATAACAAAAAATAAGCATATGAATTAACTTTTTGTGGAAAATTTAGTACATTTTTCTCCATGGTCTGTAATAGACATCTTTTGTCACTTTTACTAATATTATGAGTTGAAGTATTTTTCCTTGAGCATGAAGTGAATTTTTTTGAATCGTTAAACTTTTTTGCGTGCAATTTGCATGCTTTTGTTAAACTTTTTAAAACATAATTCAATTTAGATTAACATATTCCAAAAATTTCCCTCTAGCTAATTTAACACTTCTAGACGAATAAAATTTATCACTTTAACATTCTGGATGGCTCCACAATATTAAGAGTTTCAACTTGTTTATGCCGCTGTACCCAATTGCAAAACTGCCCTAATGCATTAATGCATAAACAACTGCATTAAGAAAACGATAGAGAAATTACATTGTGTTATGTTCTCACCCTCACAGAAGCTGATTCATTATCTTCCACCCTCTTTTTCACAAACACCGTTTTGGTTGACACTTTCAAAGATGCATTCTTTTCATTTTTTTCAAAAACTAGATATATGAATAAAATATAATATACTCATAGACTACTATAAAGATATACACTAATTAGAAAATGACTGTTTGGTCTAAATAAAAGTAGAACAAGAAGAATTACACATGCATAAGTAATGAAGAGAGATTGAAATGAGAATGGATTTGATTTCAGAACTGACACTTGAGAGGAAACAAACCAATTCCATCATTCAAATCATACAAAATCTATACTCAACCATAATTAATTTGGCACATCGTTGTCAATCTCACTAAACTAATAAAAGAGTACCCTTGATTAAAAACACAAAAGAACGACAGAGGAAGAGATCATAAAAGCGTAGATCAAGATTAAGAAACCAAAATGAAGTGCACAATTCCTCTTAAACTGTCCGAAGTAGCTCTCGGGGGGTTCTTGGTAGTGAATCTCGAACTCCTCATCGGCAACACCATCGTTGGCGGCGCCATGCCTGATTAATGCTCTTCTCATCAAACTTGGATTCCAGAAATGCACGATAGAATTTGGAATCTATGAGAAAGCTCCAGGACAGCGAGGTATGTTGTTGATTTGGTTATATGTTGATGACCTGATCATAACGGGAGACTCAGTGGATGAGATTGAAAAGTTTAAGAAGAGGATGAAAGAAGAATATGAGATGACTGATCTGGGCAGCCTAAGTTACTTTTTGGGGATGGAGTTCTTGCAGAATGAAGATGGAATGTTTCTCCATCAAAGAAAATATATAGCTGAAGTTTGGAATCAGTTCAACATTGCCAAGTGCAACAGCGCTACTATACCAGTTATGGCAAATCTGAGATTTCTAGTCAAACTGATGAGGAGAAAGTTGATGCAACCTTGTATAAACAGATCATAGGCTCATTGAGATATATTTGTAACAGCAGGCCAGATATAAGCTATGGAGTTGTGCTGCTGAGTAGGTTTATTAATGATCCCAGGCAGTCACACCTTGCTACTGCCAAACATATCTTACGCTATTTGAAAGGAACGGCAGGTTTTGGACTGTTTTTTCCTAAGAAATCTGACAGTATAAAAGAAGCCTTGGAGGTATGGTGTGATTTCGACTGGTGTGGTGATAAGGTTGACAGAAGGAGCACGTTTGGCTACCTGTTTAAGTACTTGGGTGCAACAGTTTCATGGTGCTCCAGAAAGCAAGGCGTAGTTGTTCTATCATCCTGTGAAGCTGAATATATTTCAGCTGTAGAAATGGCCTGTTAGTGTATATGGCTGGAAACAATACTTGATGAGTTGAAGCTTGAATACAAGAAACCAATTAAGTTGTTAGTCGACAATAAATCTGCCATAAGTCTCCCTAAAAATCCAGTTTGCCATGGTAAGAGTAAACACATTGAAACAAAGTTCCACTTCTTGAGAGATCAAGTTAACAAAGACAAACTGGAGTTGGTTTACTGTTGCACATAAGATCAAGTGGCTGATGTCTTTACTAAAGCCTTAAGGATAAGTAGATTTGAGAAGCTACGAGATTTACTTGGTGTTAAACTGTTTGAAAACTCAAATTAAGGAGGGTGTGTTGTTGTTAATCTGTTTTTCCAAACTGATGTAACTAACTTTGACAGTTAGTCACTTTGCTTTTCTCAGTTTATATACTTCATTGTATACCTTTCATAATGATGAAATTCAGTTCATTTTCACTTCCTCTCTATCTCTGCATAATACTTTCACTCTCCATAATCTGCATTGCTCTCTGCATTAGCCCTAAGAAGCAATACTTTTACTGTTCATTTTACTATTACAGAAAAACTATTTATTTATAATAATAAAAATAGAAATAATACAAAGGAAAATCAAATACATATAAAAGGACTTAAAATATTCTTACATGTGCCATCATTTGAAAAAATTTTGTTGCTGCCATCACTTGAAAATTTTTGTTGCCTTCACATAATGATATAAAGGTGCCATCACTTGAAAATTTTTGTTGCCTTTCACATAATGATATAAAGGTGTCTCCCAAATTATTGAAGAACTTGAAATATGCATACTCTCAATTGTCAAGGTATTATTGAGTCAAACACTCCAAAAAAAAAAACCTTATAACAAATCTAATTATCATACTTATAAGAAGCTAGAAAATAATGTATTAGAGTTTGTAGGTGTATTAAAATAATGAGACCAAGTACTTTATTATAAAATAATCTTATAATATAAATAGAATTTTCTAAACTCATCTCATAACTTTAAAAACACTCAATCTCTCTAAACTCGTTCTCTTTTGTTTTCTCTCACTTCTCTCTACTATTTCTTACTCTTGAATCATCTATTCGACACAAGGTGTTTAGGTGATCCTTGCGACAAGGACTACGTTTCCAACCCATCAATTTGTTGATTAAAGTAAGTAAGTTTCGTTCCCTTTTTTTGGTATTTCTTTAATATGTGATCATGCAAATAATATGTCCTTATATGTGAGTAAAGTCTCTCTTTCTTGATTCTTATCTCAATTTAGGTTCTAAGGTTTATTTTCCATCACCAATCGATGATTTGTAGGTTTTTCTAAAGTTTCCTTGCGGTATAAGCAACGACCGAGGTTCCTTTGAGCTATGTAGATTTCATTGAGTTAAGGGAAGCTAGAGTTTGCTTTAATTGGTCATTAATGGTGTATGTGTGAAAAGTCTATGAGTATTGTGCTGGTTGAACTAAAATTATGTTTTAAGGTAAGCATATCATATTCAATTGAACTGTTTTTTATTGAGGAGTGATGAACTGTGATCATAAACTATATGGAATGATATTTGGTTTCTTATTGAATTTATAAAATGTTAGAAATCTGTGATAAGATTAGTTGGTTATTAGTAAATACAATTTATCTTTTATTAGAGCTAGTATTGAGGAAGTGGAGTAGTGAAATTTTGATTCGCCTAGTGAGTTGGGTTGTTGGGCGAATGGTTGGGAGGTCTGGACCACCGTCTCTACTCTCGCCTAGAGAGTTGGGTCTCTGAGCCAGAGGTTGAAGTCTGGAATCAATGTGATTTATTCGAATAGCGAGCTAGGTCGTTGAGCAAGAGGTTTGGAGTCTGGTAACACTGTTTGTGCATTCACACAGTGAGTTGGGTCACTGAGTGAGAGAGCTCTAGGGTCGCTAGCGAGAGTGGTCGTTGAGCGACTGGTTCTTGTTTTGTTTTACTCTTTCATTCTTTGTTCTTAATTGATTATAATTATGCTTTGGTTTCTTGAGGGTGACGTAAAGTTGTGTATTGATGTTCAAGGTGAAGGAATATGGTTGCAAAGTTATGTAAGTAAGTTTCAATATGGAATCTCTTGGTGAGATTCAAGTTTGCTTAGAATGATTATAGGTAGCTCAGCCTTGAGGGTTATCCTAAACTCTAATGGTCTTTCATTCTCAAGTAGAGGGGATTGACACATGTGGTGAAGAATAGTAGGAGGTCTTAGTCTTGGGAGCTTCCAGTATGCTCCAAGGCATAGAACAGACTAACCTTGTGAGTGTGGTAGGGTGGAACCCATTGACAATGACTTTGCAAAGTAGTAGAGGCCACCATAAGTGCACAACTCGCCATAGCTCGACAATCATTTTAAGTCCGGACATTCAAGTTTAAGTCATAATATGTTTAGGATGCTTGAAGTTAGTTGTTCTAAATGCATGATTTGATAGTGTTCATATATTATACCACTGTATGAATCTTTTTATATCTAGCTTACCCTTCTGTTTATATTTGTGTTTGTATGTGGCTATTTTCTTTGGTTGACTATGATCATCCTACGGGTCGTGAACAGAGGGAGATGAGGTACTGTGGAGTATACTCTTAATGGAGGAGATGTTGCTGAGTAAATTTTTTTTATGTCAGCTTTGTAGATAGTTTTGTCTAGGATCATCTGTATATAAAGTTTAAAAGTTTATAGTTGTTTTTGGATAACTGTAAGTTCTACTTTATATTATAGTTAACAATTATTCTATCATATTAGATTTGTGATGACTATTATATAGTTAAAGGCTATATTTTGGGATGTTACAATACTCATAAAATTCATAATTAAGAGTCAAATTGTCATCCTTTTTAAGTTTAATAAGTGATTATTGTCTTAAACGTTCTATCAATACACAATTTTATTAATGGTGATTAGCAAAAAATCAATATTATCTATAACAAAACTTTATAATTATATATTTTTGATAAATAATTATATGACAAATCTAACATAGTAAGTCAATTAATTTGAACAAGAATCAAAATAATAAAATAATATTCATTTGAGCCATTGAAGAGAAGTTTTTGAAACATTTAGTAAATTTTCCAAATAACTCATTTAATGAGGAAACCAATAGCTTAATTTCATTTAGACAACAAATTTTCAACATTTAACATGACAATTCTCTCAATAGAGTTAGGATGTGAACTTGACTTAAATCCCAAATATAATTATTGGTTGATGGAAAGAAATGTTTTTCAACTTTGCTACAAAAGCTTGAAAGATAAAAGGATATGTGACGTTTTCCTAAATCAACGTGAGAGACGTCCCTTTCACTCATGACAATTATTTCCAAACCACTATAAGTATAGTTTCACGATGAAAGTTTAAACTTGAATCAATGATACATGAAAAATTGTATATAATCAAAATAATTTTACAAATAACTTCTTTTCTTGTTTTTTTTTTAATGTTCTTATTAGAATTATTATGGATTTCAATATAATGTATGCATTTCAATTTTTTAATCACAATATTTTATTCAATTTGCATAAGGAATATAACTAAATCTATCTGATGCATAAAATAAACTATAGATTACATAGCATCCACAATGAAATTGGTAGCAAATGAAATGTAATTGGTTTTATAATAAGAACACGGTTTGGTAGTTGTGGAAATATCAATCCTCAAAACATTTTAAAGCAATGATTCGATTCCAATCAATTGACTTATCCGAAGACTTGTGAAAAAAACCTACTTTATACTAACTTGGATTTTTTATTTTAAACCACAATTTTATTTTATATAAAAAAGTATAACAAACCATCAAACCCGTCCTTAAAAGTATAGTGAGAGAATTCTACGTTAATATGTGACAGATAAATTAAAAAGTACTCTGAAAATGCATTTCGCAAGTTTTGAACAAATTATAATGTTTGTAATATTCTTTTTACTAATACTAAGATGGTTATTTTTTAAGAAACTCCAAAAACAATCCAAATTAATATAATATAATAATTTACACATGAGAACACGAGAAAACAAGTGAGGGTTTATCTATCGCATTTTTATTCTTAAAAGTAAAATTTAACCTTTTTCTTATTGCTATACTTATGAGGTATCATAGTTTTATCTCATTCTCATATCTATGAAATTCATAATGTGTATTTTGAATGCATTTTGAAATGTCCATTATTATTTGATTCGAAATTTATTTTCCAAAATATATTAAAAAACATGTCTTTTGGATTGCATAATTAGAAATATAATTTTTTTAATATATTTTGAACTGTGTGATTTGAAAAATTTTAATCTAAAAGTATTGGAAGTACCTTAGTATGTAAAAAAGAAAACAATAAATCAGATCTCATACCTCATCCCATAAACCATCATCTTAATCCCAAAATCGCAAAAAAAATAAAATAAAAATGAAGGAATACCTAATCAATCGATAAAAATGAAGGAATAAAAATGAAGGGAGGGGCAAACCTTCCAAATGCTTCAATCACTAGTGCAAAAAAGGTTTTTTATACCGGTTAAAAAAAAGCTTTTTATACCGGTTTTCGTGTTGGTATAGAAGTAGGGGGCATAGAAAGTTTTCACTTTTTTACACCGGTTCTATAACCGGTATAAAAAAATTAACTTTTTACACCGGTTATGTTTGCAACAGGTATAAAAGTTTGATATTTATACCTGGTATTTTGGGATCAGGTATAAAAAAGTCGTCTAAACGAAGCTCGCTTTTATACCTGATGTTGTTATAACCGGTGTGAAAAACAAAACTTTTTATACCTGATATGACTTGAACCTGTGTAAAAAGTGACGTTTTTTTTTTAAATATTAGATTTGTATGTTCTACTATCCACTTATATAAAATTCAATTCCATAATACAATCTAAATAATCAATAATAAGAAAAATAATCAATATTGTTTTTATTATTAACACATCAAAATAATTCCTTAAAATAATATTAACCTAACAAAGTCCCTAAATATATTTACATAACATAATTACACATAAAAATAGTTCTTCAACTCAAAATGTAATATTGAAACATCTAATCATCTAGAAACTGTTAAACATAGAAATTGAAAATTACATTGTTTGTAATTCAACTTAAAAAATTAACAATTACATTGACCACGTGCCTTTATCATTTCTATCCACCACAGGCCACATCGTGTTGCATTTAGCTGACCCAATGATCCAAGCTTCTGAACATGTTAAGTTAATTGATCAAAAAGAGAATGTGAATGGTATATACCAGTAAATAAAAACGTTACACAATCTCTCATGATCCAAAATAAACCATACATACTAAATATATGTTAAATGCGTTTTCCAAGCAATACTCAACTTCCTTTCTTGATTGATCCAATATGAAGTAAGTAAGCCCCATCATTTCCTAAAAAATAAAGTATTAGAGTNATGCATTTCAAAACAATCTACTAACAGAAAGCTTATGTATTGGAAAAATCAATGTTAAAGAACTGTAAGACTAGGAAAAGGAACAATTCTTGGATTTCTTCTTAAAATTAATTTACTTTTTCATCGTATAGGAAAAGACACGGTAAATGTCATAACGAAGAACAACAACAAAACAACAATGTCAAAGAACATCTTTAACAATAAGCATGACTAATGCAAATCACATGAAGTTCATCTAAAATCCTTAATGCAATGTAACCAGCATCTCCCTGCATCCATTACAATTAAAATAGATATTATAAACTAATAGATAATCACAAATGCTTATTGAGAAACCATCGTTAGAAAAAGATATTAAATACACAGTGAGACAAAGATATTTGCATTCATAAATAAAATCTAGAATTTTATTAAAGTACTCGTAAAACTGTTTTGCAATGTTACTTTAAATGTTATTAGAGACAACTTTTAATTATTTACAAGTTAAAAGCTTCTACAGTTTATCAAATTTAAGCTCTAAAATTATTAAGTTTTGATGGCTTATGTTACTTTTTTTTTGTGTAGCAGAATGTCAGTGATCGTAATGAGGGAAGCATAAGTGCAAGCTAATATGATCAAAAACCATTTCTGGAGTGTTCACCTGATTACAAACGCATAATTACTATCCATAACAAGAAACTGAAGGGTTGCCTGAAGGATAAATTGAGAACTGAAGGTGAAGTTAGACGCCTAAGTTGGAGTGAGAATACTCTTGAAAAGGCTTATTTTAACATAGGAAGAGTGGTTGTAAAATTAAATCAATGGCTTATTTTAACATAGTTCAATGCAGAGAAAATCTCAACTAAATGGCTGTGTAGACGATAACTGCTGTTTCAGTAAGAAAGATTTGAGAATTGTTAGAAGAATCTGACCTGGATGGTGTTTGTTATGGCTCTTCTGATAGAAGGATCGTTATATTTTTTGGTGAAAGAAGAATTGTGATACTATGAAAGACTTGAAGACCATGGCCAAGAAGGTGGTGCTTGTAGAATGTAGAAGCAATTGCTTCATTTAATGGCTCCGATTCTGGTTCTAATAGTCTTGGCAACTAGCATGTTCAAGCTCCTGAAATGTAACACAGGGAAACTGAAATGAGTCATCATGCTTTTGTCCAGCAAAGATATTAAACTTTTACCAGGGAAAATAGAATTCAATGATTTAATTAGTTAATAATGTGAATTATATAAGCTCCCCATGAATGAAGAATGAAAAGTAAGGGATATGATAATTAATAAAGTGGTAAATGACCTATAGAATTATATAAGAATATATATATATATATATATATATATATATATATATATATATATATATATATATATATAAAAGCTACAATGGAAGCAACTAGAGCAACAAATGATAGGGGCAATAGGATTAGAGAGGATGGTACCTAGGAAGGGGAAGAGAGAGCTGAGTCAGTAAAGGAAACATAACAACAGCAGTACTCCAGCACTGGTTGCTCTGTACACTGCCAACAACTTGTCCATTTCTTTCTTTAACTGTCGTGATCAACCATTTCTCTGCTTGAACATAAAAAAGACANTGATGTTCAACTCAAATATTTGCATAACAAAAGTTATGACAAAGGTGAGCANCATAAGTTATCAAATTAAAATTATAATTTGTATTCTGCATGTAACTCAGAAAATTATCTATTGCCTCTCTTCAGTGTAGAAATTTATATGCATTCATGAAAGAAAAAGGGAGCAATTGAGATTTCACCCTAGAGTACATACTTTATGTTCCAGAAACAGTAGTTTTACANAACTAAATTTACGACAAGGATAAATCAAGATNAAAGAAATTAAGTTCACAACAAGACATTCAATTATTGCATACCAGGAAGTTGAATTTTAACTGTTACTTGATGTTCAAGGTGTTTGATGCAAACATCTGTGAAAATATTGAAGAGAAATTTTAGCAACAAATAATGGAACAAGAATAGTAACATCCTGCAATGGAGAACCGGCACGGGTAATATAATTTGTATAAGTTAAAATAAGATCTAAAAAGTCAATGTAAAAAAACATTAAAAAAAATAAAAATCTTGTTGATCAAAGGAAAAAATCATCGTAGTTATACTTCAAAATCATTATTATAAACAAAATCTTCATTGTTCATCTTTATATTCCTCTCCAAAAACACACACAGCATGACAAAAATATAAATTATAATGCACCTAAGGAACACATTCAATCATTCACACCTTTGCTTGTTTTCACAAAAAAAATCCCGTAATCAACCTTCATGGTTTCAATTACTCAGATCAGAATAACTGATAGTTTTCTATCATAAGGAAAGTTGAAAAAGGAAATGCAAATCAAAGACAAGAAAAAATGATGGTTAAATTTCCATACCCTCCAGTCTAAGTAGACAACAACCTGTGGAAGCTCTCAGCAAACAAAGCCCTTGAATAGGAAATGTTGGCATTGTTTCTAGCAATTAACAGAAACAAAAACTAAGTTGTAGCAGTATTCATAATATAAAAAAACAAATAAACAAATGATGAAGCAAATATCAAGGTGTGAATGCCAATTCTGCCGTAGAAATTAACTTGTAGCAAACAAAACAGGAGTCATTCAGTTCTGAACTGGCTTAGCTCATTTCACTGGATGAGGACAATAAGATTACTTTTCCTTCTTAGGATTCTCTTCCTGCTCCCCTATCTGAACTTATGACTTTGAATGGCACAAATGCACTTGCTGGAGCATCATCAGAAAAATGTAAGATTTCTCTTTCGCTGTATTTCAAATTTTATTATTCAAAATAGTTGTTTAACATCTGCTTTCTGAAATATTTCCAGCTGCAGATGTTGCACAAGCAAGTGATATCGGAATGGTATCTGAAAAGAATGGGGAAGTTTTAGAGANAATTGGCACAGAGGAAAAAGNATCTACTGAGACTGATCCAGTGGTATGTCATACTGCTCCTAAAAATCCTAGTTAAGAGAACTCAAGCAACATGAATAAATTCTATGTCGTCACTAAGGAAAGAAAAGAAACTGAATTTGTATAAAAACTAAANGTTTGGATGGTAGTGTGACAGAGAGAAGANAGAAGAAGATGGGAGGAAGAATGCACACGAAATCGGACTCGGAGGTAACGAGCAACAACATGGAGCAATCATCGCCGGCGAAACACCGCAACAACATAAATATTTTGCACACAATGAATCAAGCGAAATTGATTGCCTTAACAGAAGATTACACAAAAGGCTTTCAGTCAGAGAAGAATTATCAGTATAAACCCTAATTGATAAAAATGTACTCACCACGACAGACCACCTGACGACGGCACACCACCGCAAGGGTTTCACTTACCACAGCCGAGAACTTCAACCACGATGAACAACTTCAAACGCCGACCAACAGCTTCACCCAACGACCTCGACAACTTCGATAACAAGAACAATGGCAGGAGAATGAAGAAGAATGGAGAGAAGGAAGGAGTGAAGAAGGGGGAAGAAAGGAGGGAGAACAAGAGAGGGAGAACAAAAAAAAATTGCATAGAAGAAAAAGAAGAAGAGTTGCGAGTTGCGATTTGCGAGTTGCGGGAAAAGAATATTTAATCTAATCCATACCAGTTTTAACGTTAACCNNTGTAAAATAAACGATTTTCCACAACGGTCCTCAATGCCACCGGTGTAAAGCTATCTGTGTTATTTACAATCATGCCCCTGCATTAATTTTAATACCGGATTTTATTATAACTGGTGTGGAAAAGTTTCTTTTATTTACGAAATTGTCACTGCACCACTTTCTATAGCCGGTGAATTTTAACCGGTACAAAAAAATCGCTATAAAAAATATATTTTCTACTAGTGAATGGAGTTATTGTGATGGAAGGGTGAAGAATGAAAGTATAGAACAAAGGTGAAAACTGAACATGGAAGAGCTGCAGCGTGAAGATAAAGTGCGAGATGCAGGAAAGCTTTTACCTTCTTATTATAAATATTAAAGGGGTAACTTGGGTATATAGCATATTTTGAGGTGCAAAAATTGGGGATGCATGAAGAAGCATCATGAACCTATTTGGGTCCTAAATTGCAACTTCTCAAGAGTTTTTTAAAATAGGTTTAACGCGGTTTGATCGTGTTAAAAAAATAGAGAACTTCTTCCTGTCATTGTTAAGGAATTTTCTACTTTGTGAGAAGGAAAAATAATGAACCACATTGCGTAAAATCATTTCCTGTGAGTAAACAACTCCTTCCTTTCTTTATTCTTCTCTCTTATTTCAAATAAAAAAACATAAACAATATATAAAAAAATAAAGAAATTTCTTCATTCCTAGTTTCGTCAAACAGAACAAATTTCACCAAGCCTCTGCTAAAATAGTCTTTTTTTAGATATCAGTGTCATGACATTCTGAAAGTAAATTCAGATTATACAATCTTAACAAATTCTAAAACAAATATTCCATAAATATTTGAAAACAAAATCAACATATATAACAAAAGCATGGTGTGATAAACTATTAATATCTTAATCACATAATGATTTGCAGTTAAGTTAAATTTAATAAGCAAAAAGAAAAATAATAACTTATACTTAAATAAGATTCAATAGTTGACCCATGGATTTATGTTTACAACAGAATAGAAAAACTAAATTTTGAAGTGAGATGCAATTCATGTCCAAAATGTGTTTGAAGAAGATGCATGTCTCAAATGTTGGCACTTTATTGCTCAAGATTTAAATTATGGCTTGAGTGAGGTACACCATTGTCTTTCCTAATTAATTCGAGTGTGAAGGTCCAATCACAAGCCTTTTCTTACGATCAATCGATTCTTCAAATTTCCTATTTTTTTCAATTTTTTTTCTCTTACTTTCTGTAAAACCTAAAAGATCGAGATAAAAGTATATTTTGAAAAGTACGTAAAAGTTTTACAAAAGTTTAATAATTTCAATGTGAATAAATTTCAAACTTATATTTAAATTTACTTGAAATTAACATGTATTATATATATATATATATATATATATATATATATATATATATATATATATATATATTAATGTCGCAACCGGAATCGCGACGGGACGACAATCCAAAAAAGAAAAGGTCGTTTGAAAAAAAGATTTTGGAGTCGCCACCATAATTTATTCTGGAAAACTACGGAAAAACCGTAAAATGATAAGGCAAGGTCTACAAAACCAAATTCTGGTTTCGGAAGTCGGTTACGTGTGAAGAAGGTGTTAGCACCCCCACAACGCCTGCCCTAAGGCAGTACCTTTAACTAAATACGTGAATTTGATATGGTTTGCAAAATGTTTAATTTCCCCTAAAAAATAAAACTCTAAAGAAAACAAAATATTTTTTGTGTTTTTTGTGCCCGACAAGGATTGACCTTGCTCCTACGTATTCTTAGTTGGACTGAGAAATCAGGGTTACGTAGTTCTTTAATCGTTTAGAAAATTTGTTTGAGAAATTGTTTGAGAAATTTGTTTGAAAAATTGTTTGAAAAATTGTTTGAGAAATTTTTTTGAAAAAAGATTTGAAATTTTTTGGATTTTTGGAAAGTGAACCTGACAAGGACTAGCCTTGCTCCTACATATCTCCATTTTTGATGGAGAATCAAGGATAACGTAGTTCTGGCTGAAAGGTTGATTGTTTGTTTGAAAAAGGATGTTTTGGTATTTTTGTAATTTTTATGTAAGAAAAAGAAAAGGTCTTCTAGCACAAGGACGATGCGTGCGATCACACATGCGCTAGAATCCTTAAGATATATATTTTAATTTTTATACATAGAAAAGAAAGGGTTTTCTAGCACAAGGACGATGTGTGCGATCACACATGTGCTAGAACCCTTAAAACATATTTTTAAATTTTGATTTATAGAGAAGAAAGGGTTTTCTAGCACAAGGACGATGCGTGCGATCACACATGTGCTAGAACCATTAAAACATATTTGTTATTTTATAAAAGGAGAAAAGGTCTTAGCGCGAGGCAGATGCGAATAATCGCACACACGCTTAAACCTTTAAAATATTTTTGTTATTTTAATAAAAGGAAAAAGGTCTCAGCGCGAGACTGATGCGAATGATCGCACACATGCTTAAACCTTTAAAATATTTTTGTTATTTTGTAAAAAGGAAAAAGGTCTTAGCGCGAGGCTGATGCGAATGATCACACACACGCTTAAACCTTTAAAATATTTTTGATATTTTGTAA
>NW_014542029.1:123026-130416 GCF_000741045.1 Vigna radiata var. radiata | reverse complement strand
TCTTAGCGCGAGGCTGATGCGAATGATCGCACACACGCTTAAACCTTTAAAATATTTTTGATATTATTTTATTATTCTTTTTATTTAAAGTTTATTAATAAACAAGTCTAAGGGGAATTATCTTACAAAGGGCTACACACAATAAACTAATAATCAAACAAATAATTAAAATCAAGAAGCAAAAGAACAAAAAAAAAAACCAATAAGAATAGTGGTGTAGAAGTGAAAACCATAGGTGCCACTCGAAATTCAGGTCTGGGCCCAAAGACAGGGGTGCAGCTGATGAAAATTGGGGGCGCGTTTGGTAGTTACTGGTCAGGCCCAAGACCTTTTTTTTTTTGCAGAGGTGGTGCGAAATGAGTTTTGCACGATGACAGGAAAAAACAATGTTGTCGGGGCCCAAAGCCCTTTATTTTTTTTTCTTGGCAACGAAGTGGGCCACAACCCAAACAGAGGGGGTGTGCATGGGAGTGTGAATAGGAAACAGAGTGACGGTAGGTAGAGAGAATGCAGCCTAATAGCTGGGCCCAACCCTTGCCCCAAATCTGAAACACTAGGGGTTCTAATCGAATTCCCCCATTTGCTATCAGAGACCTATATTGATCTTTTCCTCCCTTGAACGAATCGACCAGGGAAAGGTTCGTCTCCCCTGCGCAAGGGCACTTCCACCTCCGCCAGACTCTCGCCGGACCACCGCAAGCCGCCGCAAGCCGTCATCGCAGAGCTTCCCAGGATCGCCATTCTTCTCCGTCAGATCTGCAGATCCATAGAACTCAGATGCGAGCACCCTCGTCGCGCTACCACCTTCTTCTCTTCGCGCAAGAAGAAACTCACCACCCTAGGTCGCGATGGCGTTCACCACTAGAACTGCCGGCGACGACGCTGGTCACCACCAGGGCTCCGTAAGGGTGCTACCGACACCAGGCTAGGGTCGACGCTCTGCGTCGAGCTTTCCCTTCCACCCCCGCGTCGCCGTCACCGTCGAGTCTACGGCCAGCACTGCCAAGAACCGTTGGCGCCTCCTAGAGCCGACGGTGCTTCCTCCGAGAGCCACCACAAGTCTTCTTGTGCAACTTGCCTCAGATTCGTCTCTGATATCTATTTTTTGGTTTGAGTGTTGAGATGAATCGGTGTGATGGTGATGGAAAAGGTGATGGAGGTAGTGAGTGAATTTCTCTGTTTTCAGGTGTCAAAGAAGATAGAGGAGAGAATCTGTGCGTGATTGGTTCTCTCTGTTTTGTTTTGGTTCTCTGCTTCTGTGTTCTATGATGGAGGAGGTGGTGGCTAGCAAAAGGGATTGTAGAAGGCGTTTTTCTGTGAGAGTGAATGGAGGAATTATGGGGAACGAATTGTGGTTGCCTTGATTAGGTAAGAAAGGTACTCTGAGTTGATGAGCTAAAAGTTGAGAGGAAAGGGTTGATGATGATGACGGAAGGAATTGATGCCCAAAGGTTTATGGATGAAGATGATGGGTATAAGAAGCCATGGTCAATCGTCAGTGGTGAATTGGGAAAGGTTTTGGAAGATGTCGATGAGTAGGGGAAGTGGTTCGTGATTGAGAATGTGTTGTCGGAGATGAATCTGTTGGGTGGTCACCATTTTTATGGGAAAGACCCATGTTGGGGTGGTTATGGGTGATGGAATGGAGGGTGAGATGGTGATGAAAATGGTGGAATCTGGTATTAGTAGCAACTGTGCGTCTTAGGTTGGATGGAGCAGAGATTTGGAGTCTCTGTATTGCGTGATGATGTGCGTGAGGATGGTGAATTCGTAGCATGAGAGTGGTGTCTGAGTTTGTTGGAGGTGGTTATGGGTTAGAGAAGCAGAGTGGTGGAGAGCCTTCGAAAGTGGTGTCCTTCCTTGCCTGCCAAATTTGCATCCTTTTCCTCAGGCCACGTTGTCCTTTTTCTTCACAAACGACAAAGTCTTTTTCCTTTTCTAATTTCCTTTTTTTTTCTTTTTCTTAATTATATTAATTATGTCTAAAAGAAAGCTAAAAATAAAAAATAAAAAATAAAAACAAAAATTCAAAATAAAAATAAAAATTACGAAAATAAAAGTAAATAAAAATAAAATAGAATGATAAAAAGGAAATAAAAAAAACATAAAATAAGATGGAATAAGAAAGTCTGTATATCAGTCACCCGGACGAAATTGGGTGTTGACAATTAACTATAAGAAAATTATTAAATAATGACTAATTTTATTGATAGAAAATAATTAATATGTACATTGACGTATTTAGATACTAATTTTTGAACTAAAAAATTATTAATAATTAAAAGGTTTTTAAATTGATTATTTTAGTGAAATGATCTTTGGTCACTAATATTAATTACTAAAGGAAACGATCTCTAAACCAATTCTTTTAATAACTAAAATTTTGGTATGTAATGTTAGTGACTAATTTAAAGATGAACTCATTATATTGATAAATTTGGAGACAATTTATAAACTGTTATTAATAATTTTTAGTTTATAAATTGGTATCTAAATTATTAACTATTATAGTGTCTAATTATTTTTTGTTTTAATTCTTTATTTTGTATTAAGAATTTCATAAAGATTTCACATATATTATAAATTCCCATATAAGGACAAATTCCAATATAAAAGTATGTGTAAATTTTACTTTATTAAACCTGTTTTTCAAAATTAGATTTAAATATAACTATCTTAATATATCATATTAAAATTATTAAGAGTGTCAAAATTGATATTTGAATGTTACTCTTGTTGATTTTCATACTCAATATTCTCTACATAAATGTAACATTTTCTTGACTTAGAAAGATATATTAAAAATATTAGATAAGTAAACTTACTAATTTTATCAACTTAAATTAGACTTGATATCACTAACTAAATATTACTTAGGTAATTTAGATACAGCTATAGTTAGACAAAAAAGTGTAGTAATTTCTAGCATATGAAGAGAGTGGGTATTTCTTTGGTTGTTATGACCTTGGATACTTTAAAGACCGGGATTGCGACACCGTCCTACACCTATCGGACCCCACAATGTCCCCACAATGTCAACTTTATAAAGCTTTAAATGTTTTATAGTTGGTGCTAGACAGAAACATGCACTCCTTTACTAAGAAAAAGACCTTATGTCTTACGACTGTTTTGTAAGATAAAAATTGTGATTATATGGGTGTGATTCCCATGTATATCAGTGGTCATTGTCATTATCTCCCATGCTATTTCACACATATCAAAAGTTTGCAATGAGGTACAAGGTATACCAGTTATTCTGGTATCACATAATAGAAAACATTATACAATTTAAGAGTTGAAAATTTCTATAAATTTTAAATTATTTACCATAGAAGTTAATAAACTTATTCTATAATTTTAATTAATATTTTTATATATAATAATAACACCCTAAAATATATATTACTTGGTTACTTGTTGTACGGTAGGATATCTCTAGCGGTCGGTTTCCAAACGACCTGTCAACAAGATAATAAATCAGTCAACGCATCACAGGAGTGAATGATATCCAAACAGAGATATTATCAAATCATATCCAAACAGAGATATGTCAAGTAAGCTTGTTTATATTTTATTTTGTTTTTATTCTACTAATCTTATATCAAACCAGAGCCTATAAATAAAGGGCTAAGGACTCCAAACAAGGTACGCTAACGCTCACATTCTCTCACACTCATACTTTCATACCTGACTGAGTATCAACCCTCTTCCCATTCTAAGCATCAACTTGTTGAGGATCGAAGGTCTTCCTACACCGATGTGGTCCCAGAAATTCCTACCGAAACATTTTGGCGCCCACCATGGGGCCGGGGGCATCCCATTGAAAGCCACGAGGAACCAAGACAAGCGCTCGATATCAATATCACTGCTTCAGATGAATACCAAGAATTTTCAGCAAAACAAAAACTATACAATATGAGTTATCATCTCTACATGGAACGTCCTCAACAAGATAAGTGTCTCCAAAATATGAATATTTCATATAAAATATTCGCCGAAATATTATCTTCTACTATAAAGCACGTTAAAATCTAAATATTCATAACCTACCCAAAACCATTACTAATTTGTTACTGCATAATTGAAATCATGACATTCAAAATTGACTTTCAGGTCTGGAAACACCTAATATGCATATATTATTATGCGTGCACCTTCATAAAATCATTTTGCTATCAATGCATGATCAATATTTATTCATTCCACAACAAGATTTATTTACAATATTATATATCACAACCAATTTCACTTATTCATATTTATAGATATGTATAGATATATGTGTCCCAACTGATTTTATAGATTCAAGATTGATTATAAATATATAAGAATCCAAAAGCGAGAATAATATCTCTGTATTATAACATCTAAGATTGATTTATATAACAGTATAAATATATATATACTAATTGCTGTCACAATAACGGTTTTGATGGTTTTCCTATTATATACAAATAATCTATAGATATAGCATAGTCATTTAATTGTTGTGACTGAAACAATTATTTATTTATTATATATGCTATTTAATGGTTATATAATATAATATATAAATATAAATATTCACAATATATCCCACTACTGGAGGAAACATTTATTAATCATATATGTTAGTTATATAACATATATAACTCTTGATATAATGTGGTTATTTTACTCTAACCGAGGATTCCAAGGGTGATCTATCCGAGTGAAAGTGCAGGGGCAAAACCTTACACGGTTGATATTTCAGCGTTACAACAGTAAGATAGCAAAAGTGATTATTTCATATAATTATCCACTTCGCATTCCAGAAGGCAAAAGCTTCATTGATTTTGTAAGGGCACTGCAACCCCAATTCAATCCACCGAGCCTTAATGCTAGTCAAAGGGATTGGTGGTGCTGCGTATCTTAGAGAAAAGTAAAACCTATTGAATCTTGTTGATGGGGTTCCGGAACGAGTCAACCTCACCTTGGGCTTGGGGACTTCAAACCAGACGTCAACATAAATTCCTCTCNGAGGATAGTGATGGGAATTTACATCATCTTGTTCTTAATATATGTTCAATATATTCACGGGACCATCCATCAATCTGCGTCCCCATATCCAAATATCCAGAAAAGGGAAGCTCAACGTGCTGGCCCATCCTCGCGCGAATCTGCACCTCCATCCTCAAAAGTCGAATACAGAAATATTTTTAGTGAAGCCACTTAGTTGTTTACTCAACCTTGGACGATCCTAACAGACGAAGCAACTTTAGATATGGAAAGCCCAACGCCTACGCAATCTGCAAAATTCGTTACCTGTCATCGATCGCGTACACAGCTCCGCGTTTAGTAATCAGATGGCCGATCAACAAGAGTTTTCACGGAGAAAGCCATTCTCCCAATACAAGACCGCCGTAAGATTCACCTGAAGAAGTGTCATCACCAACGGCAAGAATGGATTTTTTCTTCGCCAAATCCAGAAGAAGATAGTCACGGTGTTGATTTTAGACTCAAAATAGTTTAAACATGCAGAGAAAACCATGTCTCCGCCACCAAGAGCTTTCGTGCCTGCGACAACAGTCACCACGAGAAAGAAACCCTCCGCCGGAAATCAATAGAAAACCCAAGGAAGCAAGACTCCATAATCGCTAATCGCAAAGACAAATCTTCTCAGCAGCTGCGACGACCAGCCACTAACATTCACGACGACCGTCGCGCCGTTTGGTTCAACCTCCATATCACTCACAGGCATTACCGCAATCCGCCACCGGTGCCGGACCGTTCAACTATCAAACTACTCAGTTGTAATATTGTCGATGGCGTCAGCCATCGCGGAGAACCCCGCCGGCGTCACTAGGTCACCCACCTCATCTTCGTCTTAAGTGAGATCGAAGACTCCGCCAATTGTCACGCACACCCTCTCTCATGCCACAACTCTCTCCGTCGTCGACTGGCTCAGTTTCGTCCAACCTTTGCCGTGAAACACACTGTCTCCATTGCCTCGTTCTTAGCATCGAGGGAATCTCTGCCACCATCTTCTTTGCTAGGGCATATTAAATTTTCACACTCCTCGAGCAATCTAATGCCCCCCAATACATAATCACCAAAGTCGCAGCACTTTAGTTCGCCATATATTATTATACATATGAAACTAGGCCTCTGATAATTACTATATATTACATTTCATAATATGTTATAACGCATGTTTGAATTGAGATTCAGGTTTGAATTGAGATTCAGGTTTGAAATTTAAACAAAATCTAGCAGATGTCATACGCAGGTCGACCTCAGCAGAATCATAAGTCATGATCTTCAATCGCTGGCGATTCAAAGGTTTCATAAAACTGCAGGGTGCATGCATAGAAGCACAATTGGTGCACGAGAGGCTACATTCAAAACCTTTTAACACGACAAAGGGTTATCCGACTCTCTCAAGCCGGTCAATGAGGACATAATCATTTTAGCCATTTTTGGATCGTTTTTCTATTTGTGCAGGACTTAGTCATGATCAATATCTCCAATTCTAGGGCAAGAAGCTAAACACTTACAAAGCACCCATGATGCATTCTAATATGAATTCTTCAAATTCTAAGATGAATCCTTCAAATGATCAACAAAGACCAAACGGTCTTGTCTATATTTTTGATATTATCTCATAAGTCTCAAGATTCTAAAGCAAATTATATCTCGACTAGGTGGTCTCTCCTGTATTATTAATATTATCTTGCAGATTACTAAAACGGTTACTAAAGTCGTTACAATCTTAACCGACCGGTCTCAAATTATATCTTCAATATTATATCTCTTGTAGATTATTAAAGATGTTACAATCTTAACCGATCGGTCTCAATATATATCTGATATTATATCTCTTGCAGATTATTATTAAAGACGTTAAATGTCAATCGACCGGTCTCAATATATATATGATATTATATCTCTTGCAGATTATTAAAGATGTTAAATCTCAACCGACCGGTCTCAATATATAACTGATATTATATCTCTTGCAGATTATTAAAGATGTTAAATCTCAACCGACACCAGTCTCAATTATATCTTCAATATTATATCTCTTGCAGATTACTAAAGCGGTTACATCTTAACCGACCGGTCTCAATATATCTTCAATATTATATCTCTTGCAGATTACTAAAGCGGTTACATCTTAACCGACCGATCTCAATTATATCTTAAATATTATATCTCTTACAGATTACTATAAAGTCGATCAGTTTCAATTATATCTTCAATATCTAAAGTGACCACAAACCTCTAAAGCAGTTACATGCTCATCCAGTTTACATCAAGTGCAACTAGTTACTTCAACATCTCTACCTACACAAGGCCAGGTCGGACCGCGTCTTGACGCCTCATGGACCATAACGTCCATCAACACACTAGACCGACCGTGTCTAGTTAC
>NW_014542029.1:111878-122766 GCF_000741045.1 Vigna radiata var. radiata | reverse complement strand
GACCGTGTCTAGTTACCTCAAGACCGACCGCGTCTTGACACCTCATGGACCATTCCGTCCATCTATACAAAACGCTAGACCAAACGCGTCTACACGCGTCCTGACGCCTTATGGACAACCGTGTCCATCAACAGGCCGGGACCGAACGTGTCTTGACGCCTTACGGACCATGGAGTCCTTCTACACGAAAATCAGGACCCAACGCGTCCTGACGCCTTATGGACAACCACGTCCATCCACAGGCCGGGACCGAACGTGTCTTGACGCCTTACGAACCACCGTGTCCATCCACACGAGGGCCAGGACCCAACGCGTCTTGACGCCTTATGGACAACCGTGTCCATCCACATCAAAAGGCACGGAACACCGAATCCGAAGGCCCAACTATAATAGCATTGACGGATAAGTCAGTATCCGGACGCCTCCAATTATGCAAGTAAGCTTGAATAAATTACTTATGTCTTAGATTACTATTTTCCTTTCAGAACAGGTAAACAAGATATTACCAAGTCATCGTCAACATGGGAAAAAAGTTCTAAAAAGAACCCCCATCAACAGTCTTCATCTAACGGTTCCGCCATTGTGACTCTACGCCTACCCCCGAAGCNGGAAAACACTAATTATTCATACAAGGCTAAATGGCAGCATAGTTGTGTCGTTCAAAGAACTACTTAAAAAGACCAAACAGGTCTGTGTGACTTCCCATTTGATAAGCGTCCGAAACGGGCGGCAACCATACCGAGCGACAACTACCTTCTCCTACACTCATAAAAGTCCTACAGTTAACTACGTTTAACTCGGACTTGGGGGAGATGATGTATGGTAGGATATCTCTAGCGGTCGATTTCCAAACGACCTGTCAACAAGTTAATAAATAAGTCAACGCATCACAGGAGTGAATGATATCCAAACAGAGATATCATCAAATAATATCCAAAATGAGATATTATCAAATCATATCCAAACAGAGATATGTCAAGTAAGTTTGTTTATATTTTATTCTGTTTATATTATACTAATCTTATATCAAACCAGAGCCTATAAATAAAGGGCTAAGGACTCCAAACAAGGTACGCTAACGCTAATGCTCACATTCTCTCACACTCATACTTTCACACCTGACTGAGTATCAGCCCTCTCCCCATTCTAAGCATCAACTTGTTGAGGATTGAGGGTCTTCCTACACCGACGTCTAACTTGATCGTCGGAGTGCCTATTCAGGTACCCCTCCCGGGTGAAGGTTGGAACTTGACGGACGGTTTGAAGAACGGACGGCGAAGGTATTTGAAGATCTTGCACTAGAAAGAAGCAAAATCGCGTCATCGAGGTTAGTCCTTTCGGTTCCAGAAATTCTTACCGAAACACTTGTTAATTATTAACAATCTTTTTGACACCGTGAACTTTTTTTTAAAATGGTAGCGAATTAATATCGTAAAATATTCTGAGAAAAAATTACTAATCTTTGGACGAGTTTTTTTAATAAAATAATGAATTAAATTATAAAAAAAAAACTAATTTGTAAAAGTTATTTTGCATAATATTTTTTTACTTTTGAATTTAAATATAAATATGAATTAATTTTAATTTGTGTAAAAAGATGTTTTTACGATTTTAAAGTTTTTATATAAAAGTTGGGTGATGACGTAAGTGGAGTTTACTCATTTTCCCCGTCATGTGGTTCTAGTTCTCATGAGTGTTTAAGTTATAATTTGAGTTAGGTATGTGGAGTCAACCCTATTGCTGAGTATATTCATGAAACTATGAAGTCCTCGTAGGTCATTATGATTCATGAGAAGCTCTTTTTTTTTTTTTTTTTTTATCTCTCGTGATTCAAAGTAATTATTGGGAGGAATGACTAGTGAAGAAAATGTTGGTGCCTCAATTATATTATGGCCGATTGGAGTTGTATATATTATTAATTATGATGTATATTTGCTTTTATTAATTATTCTATAATTAGAAAATTAATTATATACTATGTAAGATTAATTAATCAAAAAGCATCGCATTACATAATACTTTATTTTATTTTTCATCATATCCACTAATTTGAAAACAAACTCAATGACGTGGCTAACTCTTGAAAGAAATATTTGGCAGGTAGTTTCCACATACTTTTGTTGGTAATTTCCGACATATTCATTACATATTTCCAGTGTATATTTCTGCGTAGAGAGCATTTCTTTACACCTCATTAACTTCACTTCACCCTGCACCTCCTAATATTTTCATATTTCCACTTCTAATCCTATCTGGAATATTTTGATTTTTAAAAAATTGACTCATCCCTTCGTCAAAAAAGCAAACCTTAATACATCCCTTTCTCCACTTCAGCCGTATTTCACATTTTAAAACCATACATCTTTTGAGTATTTCTTCCTGCACCTCTATGATCTCGTCCTGCACCTCCTACTTCTACTTTAATTTCCATTGTACCCCTATAAGACTACTTCTGTCACCATTCATTGGTTTATAAAAAGTTAAAGGAGTGTGCCGCAACTCACACCCAAAAAACCCTACACCCCTTTTCTTCATTATTCTACCTTCCTGTATTCCCCTCCAACCTGTGCAGTTGTGTTGGCGTTCGCGAGCAGTAGTTCTTCGTTCTTCTTCTCAGAGAGATTGTCCAAGTTAGTATTTTTTGTCTCGTAGATCTTGTATGAGAATCATGTTTTGTGATCTGTGGTCGCATTTTTTGTCTGTATATGAACTGTATTGTGTGTATGAAAACGTGTGTGTGCGTGTTTACATGAACTGTGCGAATGGGAGGATGGGTTTTGGGGGTGCGGCAAATGGTACTGCGGTTAATCCCTGCCGCACTACGAACGACGGATGGGTTTTGTGGGTGCGAATGGACGCCTCCGCAGTACGAACGGCGGATTAGTCATGTCGCAGTTGGATCACCGCCAGAGGGAACCGCTGGTGGAGCTGCAGTTGGTTTGGATTGGGGGGTGCACATCTTCGTTGTCCGCATTTCGTAATGCGAATTTGGGAAACGCAGGTAAAACTGCGACTTGGGAGGGTTTGGGAAAACGCAGGTCAAACTACGGCTTGGGAAAATGCATATCAGACTGCGTTTTGTTTTTTGTTTGTGAAGTCTTTGTTGTTTTTTTAATTTTAGTTTGTTTGTTAATTTTAGTTAAGTTTTTAAAGTTTATAAAATTTTATATATTATTTATTATTAATGTAATTTAGATTAAATATTAATCATGAATTTAGATTAAGTATTAATTAATTTATTGAATTAAATAATTTTTATTATCAGTAAACTATATTGGTTTATTTGTTTCTTAAATATTTTTTTATATTATTTCTTATGTATATAATTTTAGTTAATTTTTTTTTATTTTTGTTTATGAATTTAGAAATTTTATTAAATTATTTATTAATTAAATAATTATTATTATCCTATGCGTAAATTTTATTTTGTTAAATATTATATTTTTTTATTTGTACTTATTTAAGTATTATAATAAGTGTTATTTTATTTCTTTTTTTAATATATTATTATTAATTTTAATTTTTTTTATTTTTTCTTATTTGTTTCAATATTGTTAATAAATTTTTTTAGTTATTTTATTTGTTTTAATTTTAATTTTGTTTTATATAATATATTGATAATATAATTAGTTAATAGAAATGGTAAGAACTAGAGACGCATCATCTTACCGTGGAGAGGCTTCATCGTCTCGTGGTCAGCCATCATCTTCATCACATGATGAAAGGAGACGACCTACGAAATCTGCTCGTAGAAGTCGGTAGAGGAATATCGCAGAACATCATTGATGAGCATGATTATGAGGACCAGAAGGAGTCTATACAGCAGGGACGTCGTGAGGAGGACTATGTTCAACATGAGGATGTTCAGGAGCAAGATGACTATAGTGAGGAAGAAGATGAAGATGAAGATGGAGATGGAGATGGAGTTGAAGATGATGGGTTTCCAAGAGGTCCACATGACACCTCGTTGCTTACACACTATTCCCAGCATGTTGCATATGCCATATGGCAAGGCCAGGTTGACAATCAACCTAAATATTACTTGTTGATTAATTGCTTATTTATTTTTGTTATATAATTAAGTGTTTTTATGTAAGATCGATGGGAAATTCAATTGAGGACCCATGGTAAAAAATTAAAATTTTTTGGAATGTATCATGAGGCTATCAAGCCATATATATCCTTGTCGGGGTTGGCTTCCTTAGTCAACTTATCCTACGAGTATGCTGATCATGGATTAATCGTTTCACTTGCGGAGAGATGGCACCTAGAGACAAATACTTTCCACCTTCCGGTAGGCGAGATGAGCGTCACATTAGATGACGTTCACAATCTGTTCCACCTACCTATCATGGGGCAATTTTGTGAGGTGGAGGACCTAGAGTACGATGAGGCTGAATATGATCTTATGGACTTGCTTGGCGTCGATTGCGCCAAAGCTTCAGCCGAGATGAAGAAGTCACGTGGTCCAAAAGTGCGGCTAAGCTGGCTCCGCGAGGTCTACCACAATTGCATTCAGCAGGAGCTTTGGGAGTGTGCTGCTCGAGCGTATTTGTTGCATCTGCTTGGATGCACAATTTTTACTAATAAGAGTGGGACATTGATTCGTGTCTCGTACCTCCTTCTGTTGCGAGACTTGAATGCATATTCGAGATATGCCTAGGGAGTAGCTGCACTGGCACACACTTATAAGCAACTAGGAGATGCTAGCTTCAATGGTGTTAGACAAATAGCTGGATATTCCATTCTTCTACAGGTACATTTAAGTTTTACAAAGTTTTTTTATTTTTTTTTATATTTTAGGAGTGTATAAAATAATATAATAAGTAATGTTTTTCGTAGAGTTGGATATATGGGCACCTTCTTGGGATGGGAAGGAGGTGATTCTTAGATACATACACAGACCTTCATCCACGAGCTTCACGATACATACCTTCTAGACAGGGTTGGAGTCTTACGGAGGGGCGGAGATATCTGGATGGGCTCACGTATGATGTGATCATCTGGAATCCATACACTTCGCACAAACGTACCTGTCCATTCTTGGCCATATGTATGTTTTCAGGATGGATCCGACTAGGCGACATGCTTCACTGACATCTGCCTGAACGCGTGTTGCGTCAGTTCGGTTTTGTGCAGATTATACCACGTTCGCCTAAGAGCCTTCCGATGCCAGATATTCATATTATTTCACTAAACAATAAGTATTTTTCCAAAATTTTTTATTTTTAACTTTGTTTCTTAATTTATTTTATATTTTTTTTATTGCTTTTGTTATAATTTGTAATCATTCAAGTATTATTTATTAAGTATTTTTTGTTGTTAATTTTTTTATTCCTCTATTAATTTATTATTAAATTTTTATGTTTTGATTATTTTTTTATTTATTAAATTCCATGCAACACTTTCTTTTATGAAAAGCAAAGCTACTAACAGTAAGAAAGCTTCCTGCAACACTTTATTTTTCTTAAATTCCAAGGTGTCCAACATTTCTCCAACAGTCTTATTCTCTCCTTTCATATTCTTCTATTTTCTACTTCTTCCTCTACCATCATAGCACCTTTATCTCCTTTCTCCTTTGTTTCCTCTTTCTTCTTTACAAAGGCACACACTTCTCTCTCACACGCTCACTCATTCATTACTCACTCACCTGCCAAATTTAAGACATAATCATGCTTAAAACCTATACTCCCTCCCACGATTTCACGTACACTTCAACATCTCCCTCCCTGCATGTTATTATTTCTCCATTCACGTATACAAACACTTCAGACCTTGATGGAAACCTAATCAGGAAAGCCATTCAAAGAAGTAGCAACTCAAGCTAAAGCTAAAAAAGGGAAGTTAAAGAAGGACTTTCAAAAGCTTTCTTGAGTTTCTTTTTCTAAGTCTTAGAAGGATTATCTTTTAATATGTTCATATGTTGTTTTGTAGGGTCTAATAAAGTCAGGAACCATGGACCAACCAACTAAAATTTTGGAAGCTTTCCAAGTTGGCAGCACTGGTGGCGCTCAATGCTAGTCATGTGCCGCTCAGCGCTAGTGAAGCTGCATTCTACACGTTTTTTATGCATTTTCCATGTGACCCAACATGCCTTCCGTGATTCAGCTAGCTTGGCCTCCAAGCTCGACTTTCATTTGAATTTTGGAGGGAATTTAGACTAGATTTGAGGCCCCTCTTCACTTATAAATAAGAGGGCCTCTCCATTATATGTTTTCACTTTTGAGCTTAGTGAAATGCTCTAGTAATCATTTTCCAGCCCTATTGCTCTTGAGTCACTTCTTCTCTTCACTTTCTCTACCCTTTCCTCTAGCTTCCTTCCTTATTAGGATGGCCTTCTGAGTTGAGAGGTCTCTATATTCATTCCTTCCATTAAAACACACCAAAAAACCATTCATCTACATACATGTCGCTGCACCTTCTCTGCTTGCTGTTTAGAGTTGCAACCTAGGAGTTCTAGGCCTGTGCACGCTTCCATTAAGTGGTATCCAGAGCTTAGGTCATCCACGCACCTATAGCTAAGTCTTCTTTCCATTTTTCTACTTCATTTGTGTTCCACACATCCTGTTCTACTGTTATTTTGTTCAGTCCACTGTTTCATTTCTTTCACTGTCGTGTTAAGTTTTATTTGTATTTCCAGTTATGGTTTTAGTATTTCCAATGTGTGAGCATGTTTGTCTTTCATTTTAAACGGTGAATTCCATTTGTTTGAGTCAATTTTAGCTTCATTTTTCAATTCCAATATTGTCTCAGAACGGTGAATTTTAGCTTCATTTTAAACGGTGAACTAAAATTCCAATAAAGGCAGTGAGAATTTGTTCTAGCCTTGGTGATACAAGCTAAAGCACTAGAAATCCATTTTGATTTCAAATCAGCGTTGAACTTTGCTTCAGAATTTTAGTTCTGTTTCAAATCCGTAAATCTGTTTTAGTTAATTTTCTTTGATTCTAAAGGTTTCTACAATTTTGGTTCGTGTGATTGAATGATGTTGAAAGTGTAGCCAACCATTATAAGCAAGGAAATGCAATTTTCATAGCTTGGTTATGCATAAACACTAGCAATTTGCTGTTTCAGTTTTACTCTAGCTTTTCACCGTGCTATCACCTTTTGTTTGGTCTATTCTGAGTGTAATCATACTAAGAACTGTAATTCTAACTTAGTTTAGTGTAATGAGACTTCCTTGAGTCATTTTCTTTGTTGTCTAGCCTTTGATTCCATGGAAAACTGATTTTGGGTGGTTTCTTGGTGTATTTTGCTGCATAATTTGGTACAGTAGAGGTGATTTGCGACATCTGTTGTTTCTTTGCTATTTTACAGATTGAGCAAGTTTATATTGATGGTTTAAAGTTGCTAGCACTGTTCATTTGGTCAAAACTTAGCCTATATGCATATTTGAGTTTTAAACCAACAATTTTTGGATGAAAATGGAAGTGGAATGATTATTTTGAGTTGCCAACAATTTATAAGTAGTTTCAGAGTTTGAACACACTCAAAATCATAAATTAAAGTTGCTTGAATTGTTAATTGTGAGTTTAAAACACTTTCACACCAACTTGGGTATTAAACAATGTTGACAAATTGGCAAGCGTACCAAATCGTACAAGTAATATAAATGGTAAGACCAAGTATCGTTTTCCCAAGAGACTCGAAAGGCTTTCTTGTTCACGTGAATTAAAATAATAAGACTTGAAAAATAAAAATTAATAAATTGGGTTTGAGAGAAAAAATATTAACATGCAAAATAAAGTTGATTCAATTGACAAAAGAAAACAATGGATGAATGGTTGTTGTTGGGGGTTTACAATTTCATCTAGTCCACTCTCTCTTACATACTACCCTTGAATATTAGTTTGATTAATTCAATTGTTATGCGACTTTCTTAGCCTCCCCTTAACCCGATCCCTCGGCGAAAAGGGCCTAATATTAACTACTGGCTTGCTATCCCTAGTCTCCCCTAGTAATTAATACTGCATTATAAACAGAAGTTAGCGCAATTGATCGTCCTACCCCTATCCCTAGGTGGTATTGCAAAATCAAGAAATTACTCACCAGTTCATGTCATTACTGTACGTCCCCATAACAATAAAGACAAACATCAGTTACCGAATGAGTTAAATGATAAAGGCCTTAAGCACAGATGATAACCTAACCATAATCAATCAAAACATATGGAGACCGTATAAATAATCAAGAGTTTCAATAAAAGAGAGCATCAAAAGATTACATTGTTTCCCCCAACAACAATAGGGTTTAGTTCACCATAGNCATGGTGAAACTAGATGAAAAATGGNAGAAGAATGGAAAAGCAAACCCTAGAAAAGATGAAAAGGAGCCTAAGCATCCAAGAGATCCTCTCCAGAGAGCAAAATTAGGTATGGTCGTTCTCCCCTGTCAAAAGAATGACTTTGAATTCGTAATAGGGGTATTTATAGGTGAGGAGCGCATCAGAAACAGGCCCAAGTGTAGCGAGCCACCGCCCGGCGGTTTAAGTGTACCGCCCAGCGGTTTGCCTCCAAACCGCTCGACGATTTCCCTTAGAATAGTCCAGCGTCAATCGCCTGCCTACTCCTCGTCCTGGACCGCCCGACGGTTTAAGTGTGCCCCTGGGCGGTACGTCGACTCTTCAAAACTTCATTTTTCTGGTCTTTTCTTGAGTCAACGACTTGTATCTTTACTCCATTTTTTACTTTTCTCAAATTAGCTACAACACGATGCAAAACAAACATAAAATTGCTAAAAACAACTTTTGACTCTCTTCAGATTCATTTATTGAGTTTTGTTTGATTCTAAGCTCATTCCGAGTAGTAAAGGGTGTAATTTGGTCCAAATTGACATATGAAAATAATTGTTTTCCAACCTTCATCAACACCCCAAACTTAGAATTTTGCTTGTACTCAAGCAAAACAAAACAAAACAACACACAAAACAAAACTTGGCTTTATACTGTTTCATCCAACGCCTCAACAATCCCAAGGTACATGACAAAACCACTCAATTCAATATCCTCAGTGAAATCCAAAATAAGATGCATGCATGCTTTAAATCCAGAGACTGCTCAAAAGATGTTATACATTATGAATGATCAATCCACTAAGCAAAAATGTACTCAAGAAAATCAACAGTTCATACCAAGCAAGTGTTTCACTCAATCACTCAAGTGTTTAAGGTGACACTCCAACTCTCAATTGTTCACAAGTCTCATGAAACAACATTGCCATTCATCTCAAACAATCAACATCTTTACATGCAAATGCCATCAAAAGGACTTTTCCAGGGCTTGTAATGAGGTTAGACTAACAAGAAAGAATTGGTTTTTCTAGAATGCAAAATCCTTGAGTTAAGAGAGCTATCAAAATATTCCACATTTAAGCACAACTCTCCTCCTCACCAATCTCTCTCATTCCCAACTTTTCCCTTTTCTTTTTCTTTTACATTGAGCTCTTCTTCATGCTTTTCTTCTTTTCTTTTCTTTTTCTCATGAATTTTTTTTTCACAACATTTGAGCTCAATGCTTTTCACTTGCTTTTTCAATTTTCCCCCAACAACCCCAAACTTGAACCTTTTCATCTCATACAATTAAGCTCATCCCAACTCAAGGTAAAGAATTTCAAAACAAGGGTTCACATCCTGTTTAAGGCTAAGGTTCAAAAAGGGTAATAATATTTCAAGCACTTTGGATGAAAATTTGGCTAGAGAAGGGTTTTCAAAAATGGCCTTGATCATATGACATTCACATGCAATTCAATCGATCATCAAGATTAAGGCAATATCATCCATGTTTTCCTGTGAACAATACATGCAACAATAAAAACTCTNGAGCTCAAAATCTCACACACATGCTTCCTCACACAAAATTCATTCATACACCATGCCTAGCATCATGACCACAATCATAAATTCATCACACATTTATTTCCTGGACATCAACATGTATTGCAACTCGATTCTCATCCACATCAAATAATCATCAAATATATCCATCATGCAAATTAATTTAGCCAAACATTTTCAGAACAAGTAATAAAGCCAAGAGTACACACCAAAATAAGAATTCAACCTATTCTACGAATGAAACAAATTAAAATAAAACAATTAAAATAAAAAAAGTAAAAGAAAGAAAAACTAAATCCTGTCTATAGGCATCCCTCAGTAGATGTTTGTTATCAGCCCATGCTGTCATCGAAGTCCTCCTGACTCTCATCATCTGTGTCCTCAAAGTTCTCCTCCTTAGTGTTAGGAGCTGCAGCTGCTCCAAAACCATTGCTCTGCGCCTGCTACTCCGGCCATGCCATAGCTGTATGAAACTCATCCATGGTCCACCTGTGTGCAGGTGGCTGGTCATATAATCCAATGATCATCTTAGTCGTCATCACCTGTCCTCTGTGAAGGGCTTCCATCCAGGCCTCCATCATGGACATATACATGTCCCTCATCTGGAAGGGCTCCGCGTGCTGAGCTGGTACCTCATCGGGCACCTGCTCCTGCTGAGCAGCAGCTCTCCTATGTCGTCTCCTAGGTGCTGCCCCTGCAGCGTTTACTACTCCTACTGCTCCAGCCTCCGCATAGAACTGGTGGAAATAAGCAGCAAAAAAACTCAAACTAAATGCTACAAAAAAACTCAAACTAAATGCTCCAGCCTCCGCACAGAACTAAATGCTACAAAATAACTCAAACTAAATTAAATGTATATGTGTTAGGAAAAAACAACAAAAAAAACAAATGAAAAAAAATAAAAATAAAAATAAGAATCAAAATATTCAAAATACTTACCGTAGTTCCCTGGCAACAGTGCCAAATTTGATAAGCTATCATTGAAGCTATCAAATTAATACTACTTTTCAAGGCAACTTCAGTATTGCCTAGTAGTATTCAAGAAAGTAGATAGGGC
>NW_014542029.1:100856-111323 GCF_000741045.1 Vigna radiata var. radiata | reverse complement strand
ACATTCTCAATTGATAGTAAAAACCATTTAATCATATGAAAGTTCCTAAATTAAATCAAAGTAGATTCTCAATTAAACCTAGAAACCCTAGAACTCATACAATTAATATGCATGTAGATTCAAACACATAATGATGCAAAAATCTTTGCTTTTAATATGATAGAGAGATGAAAGACATAGAAAGAGATAAACTTAAATCAATAATCAAAATAAAAAATTGCATTAATTCACTTAACCTCAGAATCCATAATGAAATTACAGCAGAATAGCCCTAGGAGCTNAGAAACACATAATGAAAGAAAAGTGAAAGCAGTGGTGGATGAATGAATGAATGAAGCTCCCCCCCTTTCTGCCTCCTTTTGGTCTCTTTATATAGGGCTTGATTGGGCTTGGACTCTAAATATTCAGTTGATCAAATCTTTTATCTTATATCTTCCAAATAACTAAAAGATTTAGATAATTATAACATTATTTGGAAAATATTTTCTGTTGATATTCCCAAATTAAATCAATTCAACAACTGAATTTTATCTTTTAGTTTTTCTGACTTTCCAAAATTGCATAAATACCCTGAAATTTACTCTATCTGCACTTTAGCCCCTTCATTTTTCTTCAAAATTGCAAAAGAGTCCCTTGGTTGACCAGACTTTGACTGTTTGACCAGGTTTTGACCAGAAGGTTGCTTCCAATGAGATCGCACCATGTGGCATCCCCTTTTTGCTCCAAAATTAGGGTTTGCAATTTGGGAAAGGGATTTTCCCTTTGCTCCTTGCGCCGTCACACTGCTGAAGGAAGATTGCCTTTCTGCTTCTTTGGTTCTCTGAGTTCAGGTGAAGATCGATGGAGGCTAGCACAGGAGACTACGAATTGGTTCTCTGTTATTGGGTTTTTGTCTGGTTTTGATGCAGGTTCTGATGCTTCCATGGCTGATGCGATTTCGTGGTGGTGGTGGCGACTATCGTGGCTGGTGAGGATGGTTACTTGCTGTTTTTCTGATTGCAGGTCCGATGATGGTAGCGTGCGAGAACGATGGAGAAGATTTCGCTCCCTGGTGGTTGCCATGGAGGCGCTGCAGATCTCCGTTTCTGGTGCATAGTGTCTCGCGCTCCGATGAGAATGATGGTCGCAGGCCTTGAAGGTTGAATTGCGGCATGGTGGCAGCATTGAGGAAGACGAAGTGGCCAGCGGCTAGGTGGTAGCAGCGCGAAGAAGATGAAGGCGATGCGAACTTGGATCTCGCAATGGAGATTGATGGTGGCGAAGCTGGGTTTCGCGGCGTCTCTGTTGAAGAGGGTGATGAAGGTTGACGGTGGTGGCTTCAAGGTGGATGACGACGAGGACGCTCGAGGTTGATGGCGGCAGCTGCGGAAGTTGACGGCTAGGGTTTCACTGTAGAGGGAAATTAGGGTTTCAGTGTGGAAGATGATGACGTGGCAAGAAGATGAGGTGGCATGTTCTGATTGGATCTGGTTTATTTAGTGGTAGGAGGGGTATGGGTAGGAAAATTAGGGGTGTGGGAGAAAAGGTTTAGTGTTTGGGCTTGGTTGTTGGCCTGGTTTAAAACTGGGGGTGCATGTAGGGAAATCTGGGGGTGCAAGAGTAAAGATTGCCTATTTGGCCCATCTGGACATTATTTTTGAAATAATATCTGATTTTGGGCTTTAAAATGCAATTTGGACCAATAAAACTCTAACTTCAGCTGCACAAATAAATATTAGAACATCCAAGAATAATTTATGCAATTAAAATCACTTTTTAAGCCCTTTTTATTTCTAAACACGCTAAATCCAATAATCACAAATCCTCTACAAATCAATCATTTAAGCATAAATATTCTATCAAAAATTTTAATTTTAAAGCATAAATGTGAACATAAATATGCACTCATGGCCACTCTGTTCCCAAGAAACTGTTAATGGTATCGGGGTCATTACTAATAGTCTGCCCCCTCACAAAGCTCATATATCTCCCAGCAGCCACTCCTCCTCTGGGTATTGCGTTGGTGTAAAACTCCTTCACCAACTCCACACTGGCAGGTGCCGGGTAAGTCGTCAACTTCTCCCAATCTCTCCTCAGAATCTCTTCCTCAAACTCAGGAGCCAAGTCAGGTATAAAGGAGGCTTTCCTCTCCATAAGCAACCTCCTTTCTTGAATAGTTGCATAGTGTTCCTCCTGTTGCTTGGAGAGGAACCTGTGAGAGTCGAATCCTCTCGAGCTTTCTGGCATCTTCCTTTTTCCTCCAGTATTTCTTGCCCGGCGTGATGCTGATGCCATTTCTGCAATAAACTCAATATGCCAAATACCACAAAAAATTATTGTTAAGAATTAATGCATCCACAAACACCTTCAAACCCAGCACAATTTTCAATTATGGGTGCCCAGGGTCCCTGATGGGTGTCGCGGCCCAATCAAATTTAATGAGCATAAAGAATATGCAGTATAGCTAGGGAGTGACCCCTAGGTCGTCTCTCAAGGACCAACTGCGGTTCAGAATCAAGTCAAACACGAAGGAGGGGGGGTTTGTGAAAGGTTTGCGTGGTGAATGCGGAAAAATTAAAATGAAATTAAAACAGTAACAACGAAAATCCACGCTAGAACTAGGCAGCTCTGACCTTTGCTCAATGTTTTAACCATAACTTTTTGTACAGAGTTCTAAATGAGATGAGGTTTTTTTCCCTGAAAAGTAGACTCAATTATCTTTCATTTGATATATAAAACGTAGCATTTGGACATCTGGTGTGGTTGCAGTTATTTTTTTAAAATCGAGTCCAGAGAGTGAAAATGCTAAACCAAATACTAGACTAAACAAATATCTAAACACAGTTAAAACTATTAAAATGCAACACTTAAAAAATGAAAAACAACTCAAGATGCAATGTAAAATATTTNAAANCAAAAAAANTAAANAAGCCTAATTTTCTTCTAGTAATTAACGTGACACATGCACCAATTAAAAGAAGTTGCAATTGATTTTCCATGTTAAAGACCGTGACCTTCTATTTTAATTCTATTGAGAGCGTGAATGAAACAACAATTATTAAAAAGATAGAAGCTGCAGAGTAAAGAAACGTTTAACATNAAAGACTCATCTAAGTGGCGGCTAGCTATTGTTGGAGCTCTCCATCCCGAGATGCNTCCGCTGTTCACACCTCCATAATACATCAACAAGATTTCTTCAATTAAAATCAGCCCCTCTCATCCAAGATTAATCAACTACGTTCACGTGAGTGCCGCGCTTCTGGAACAAAGAAATGAAATCAAAGCTTCATGTACTAAAACCAAATGATTGACCACGTCCAGCTTTTCTCTCCAAAAGAATTCGGTTCTGCTGCTGCCTTTATCAATTGAAAATCCACAAAGTTCTATCTAGGTGGCGGCTACAATTTTTTTATTCAATGAAAAACTAAAGCTCTTGCACCAAAATTAAAGAAATGAAAAGTGCTTCTTTTTATTCATCCCATGAAAGACAAAAAGCACCGAGAATCACAATTCTGCNTCGAGAAAAATATTCTAGCACCTAGCTACCNTGCATTAGCTTTCTAATTGAAACACAAAGAAAGAAAAGTAAATAAATTGCAGCTTCTTCAACCATTATCCAGAGCATGAATATTCAAAGTAAATTCCATGAAAATAANGTTCCCAGCCCACACAGAATCTGCCAAGAATGAGACCAGCCAAAGTGACGGCTGTCCTCTCTCCTCCCCAATCCCAAGGGTCTTGTATCCTTAAAAATAGGTGGGGTCCACCTCTAAAAGAAACCCTAGGGTTAGGCCAAGTGTCCCACAAAATTGGGCCTTTACATTTTTGCCACTAAAATGGTCCATTGCACATAATGTTAATTAAAGTTTCTAGACAACTAAGTTACAATTTAATTAAAATTTGAGTTGCCCAATTGTAGAGTCTTCAATTTATTTTCCTCTTTCCTAATGCTCCAAAATATGTCTCCAATATTTTCCCTGTAATTAAAAATGCAAATAATTAGCTCAAAAAATTCAAATTAATTAAAATTAGAATTTCCGGTCAAATTAAGCATAATTAAGAAAAACGGGAAAATACCGGACAATTAAACACAATTCCCTGATTAATTTTAACACAATAAACTAAGTGAAATCAATAAAATATCGACTTATCAGTCCCCCTTTCACAATGCAAAACAAATCACAAAAACACAGCAAACCGCCCGGCAATATGCACCAGGTTGAATTTCGCCCGACGGCAAAGGCATACCGCCCGGTGGTTTGAGGGTTTTCAAAAATTTTCCACCAAATCAGCCCTAATCTCCACCCAAATATTAATTCCTATCATGCAATTCAATTTCAAACAACCAAATCGGTCCAAAACAGTTCCCAATTCAACAATCCATGCAAAGAATCTCAAAACCCTAAGTTACCTAATTTCTAAGCATGCTTATCAAGAATTTCAAAACCAAAAACATAACAAATGAAATTTCACAACTTACTTGGGTGGAGATATGAATGCTTGCAACAAACCCTTCAATAAATGATGGAAGACTCTAAATGCACACCCCCAACAAGAAAAACCCCAAATATGAGCAAGAACTAAACCTTTTGTGAATGGGTGTTGAGAAAGTGTATAGAAATCTCTCTAAAACCCTCTTGGAAGTGGAAATCTAAAGCAAAGGTGCAAGGAGACCGCAGGCGAAACTCAAAGGGGTAAAGCAAAGTGAAGAAGTTTTGAAATACCTAGCTTTAAAAGGGCTCAAGTTCTCTTGTCCGCCGCCACCGCCCGACGGTGGGTCAAAATTTTCCTTACCACTTTTCTTGCTTGCCTCTTTGTGATTTCTCCTGGTGACTCCTGATCTTTGCCCTAAATTTTCCAATTTCATGATTTTCCTCAATCAAATGCATGTGCACAATGTAAAAGACAGAATTTAAAAAACAAAAAACAAACACAGAAATTCAAATAATGAACTAGCAATTGAGAAAGTCTCCACAAAACCCATCAGTCGGTGTTAAACTTCTTCGTGCTTAGAATTTTCTTCTTCTTCTTCTTTATGTTAAACCTTTTCAAGAAGTTGATCATGCCAAGCACATGTTTCCATTCATCAATCATAGGAGCCTTGATCTCCAATTTCTCGAAGATCTCTTTGAAGTACTTGAACCTGTTTTCCTTCCTATGATTTTTCTTTTTATGAGGAAGGGATTTTTTACATGACCCCTTTTTCTTTTTCTTAATTTTCTCCTTCCTTAACCTTCTCTTTTACGTTTTCTTTTCTTTCTTTATTTTCACTTTCTTTCTCTTTTTTTCTTTTCTTTCAACCACAACTCTTCCTTTCTCATCCTTCTTCTCACTCTCATTCAACTTTTCTGTTTCTATTTCCTCTATCTTTTCCGCAACAACAACATTTACTGTCTTTGTTTCCTCCTCATACATCTCTAGAATCTTATCATTTGTAACGATAATGGATTGACATTCTTCTTTAGGATTAACTTCAGTATTAACCCTAATAATGCCCAGAGACTTCAAAACATGAGAGTGTTGTTCCTGCAATAGACGTTCTTGAGCTTCTCCCAATGTTTCTCTGCGTACAAGAAATTGTTTTTGTTGTAAACGTTGTTGGGCTTCCCCCAACGTTTCTTTTGGTGCAGAGAATACGTGCTGCCGCAAGAATTGTTGGACTTCCCCCAACGTTTCTTCTGGTACAGAGAATAGTTCCTGCCGTAAACGTTCTTTAGCTTCCCCTAACGTTTCTTTTCGTGAAGAGGACTGATGCCCTAAGTGGTTTCGATATATATTTGAATGAGGTTCCCACCAGTGGTTGAAATCATTTTGATAAAATTGAGTGCCCATATAATCAAATTCTTGATCAGACTGCATTCTGCAAAACTTAAGCACAAAACCCTAGATAACATTTATTAGAACAAAAATAAAAATAAACATAAAATCAAGTCAAACTCAATTAATTCACACTACTAGAAAAATAAACCTCAAGTCCTTGACAACGGCGCCAAAAACTTGTTGACAAATTGGCAACCGTACCAAATCGTACAAGTAATATAAATGGTAAAACCAAGTATCGTTTTCCCAAGAGACTCGAAAGGCTTTCTTGTTCACGTGAATTAAAATAATAAGACTTGAAAAATAAAAATTAATAAATTGGGTTTGAGAGAAAAAATATTAACATGCAAAATAAAGTTGATTCAATTGACAAAAGAAAACAATGGATGAATGGTTGTTGTTGGGGGTTTACAATTTCATCTAGTCCACTCTCTCTTACATACTACCCTTGAATATTAGTTTGATTAATTCAATTGTTATGCGACTTTCTTAGCCTCCCCTTAACCCGATCCCTCGGCGAAAAGGGCCTAATATTAACTACTGGCTTGCTATCCCTAGTCTCCCCTAGTAATTAATACTGCATTATAAACAGAAGTTAGCGCAATTGATCGTCCTACCCCTATCCCTAGGTGGTATTGCAAAATCAAGAAATTACTCACCAGTTCATGTCATTACTGTACGTCCCCATAACAATAAAGACAAACATCAGTTACCGAATGAGTTAAATGATAAAGGCCTTAAGCACAGATGATAACCTAACCATAATCAATCAAAACATATGGAGACCGTATAAATAATCAAGAGTTTCAATAAAAGAGAGCATCAAAAGATTACATTGTTTCCCCCAACAACAATAGGGTTTAGTTCACCATAGGCATGGTGAAACTAGATGAAAAATGGAAGAAGAATGGAAAAGCAAACCCTAGAAAAGATGAAAAGGAGCCTAAGCATCCAAGAGATCCTCTCCAGAGAGCGAAATTAGGTCTGGCCGTTCTCCCCTGTCAAAAGAATGACTCTGAATTTGTAATAGGGGTATTTATAGGCGAGGAGCGCATCAGAAACAGGCCCAAGTCCAGCGAGCCACCGCCCGACGGTTTAAGTGTACCCGTCGGTTTGCCTCCAAACCGCCCGGCGGTTTCCCTCAGAATCGCCCAGCGTCAATCACCTGCCTACTCCCGGTACGTCGACTCTTCAAAACTTCATTTTTCTGCTCTTTTCTTGAGTCAACGACCTGTATCTTTACTCCATTCTTTACTTTTCTCAAATTAGCTACAAAACAATGCAAAACAAGCATAAAATTGCTAAAAACAGCTTTTGACTCTCTTCAGACTCATTTATTGAGTTTTGCTTGATTCTAAGCTCATTCCGAGTAGTAAAGGGTGTAATTTGGTCCAAATTGACATATGAAAATAATTGTTTTCCAACCTTCATCAAACCACCAAATCAGTCCACTTTTTCTAGTGCAATTCTGCATTTCTAGTTGCTGTTTGAAATTTTCTTTGATTAATTCCAAACCTGGATTGGTAAAAGTTGGTTCTATGATTTAAATTGAAAATAAATTAATAGAAGAAGTGACATCAAGTGTTAAAAAGCTTAGAGAACTGATCAATCCAGTTTACAAGCCCTGAAAGATAAAAACAGAAAATCTGAAGTTCTTTGGGGCATTTCATCAAACACTTTGGAAATTATCAACCAGTTTGCATCTGGAATGAATTCTGAACTGTGATTTCGTTTTTCTTGCTTTCTTAATCTACTCTAGTGCCTTTATTTGGTTCATTTTGTGTGCTTGCTGTTATTGGTGTGTTGTTCCATTTGAACTCCCTATCTTTTTGCCTTTAAACTATCCATTTCAGCAACTTGTACTGCAAAATTCTGGTGCAGATTTTAGATCTGCTTGGTGTTGTTTCTAGTGGATTTTGGAGCATTTGTGCAATTTGTTTAAGACATCCAGAGGCAGAAACCTAATCCTACTATGGTAGCCTTCTAGGAAGTGGTTAGGGAACTGAAAGTGGAGCAAGAAGGAGGACTTTCCAGCAACTATTTTCCTCTGTCCAGCAGCTGCAAATTCTTGTTCCAGCAACATTTCTTCAACCAGAAAAGCTCAACTTCCATACTGATTTTAAGCAATACATAGCAGCAACTGAAGCTTGAAGTTCACACTAGTTTTAGGCTTTATTTTGAGCTTGTTTGAGCCTTAATATCAGGAACTTTTATAGTTTAATTTCCAGTTCTGTTTTTGGGATAAGTGACTTGGAAAAATGCTCTTGAAGCAATTCCAAGATCACATTTAAACATTGTAATAGTGCAATTTCGTTTTCCTAGTGTGTAAGTGTGTCAAGGGGCTCCAAGTGTCACTTGCACTTTCACTTAGGGTCGTCTAGCATTCACATTTTGCATCTTTATTGCTTTCTTTAAATTGCTTGTTTGATCTTTTTGTTTTAAGTCTCCGTGGTATATAGGATTGCATAGCATATAGCTAAACCTTCTTTTGGTTTTTAGGAGCATTTCATTATCATTTGAAAATATTTTGAAGAATTTCTACTCAGAAACTAAGGTAAAAGATAACTCTAAGGAAACTCTAGTTAAGGAAGAATTTGGTTTCTAAGCTTGTCCAATTGTGATTCACCTCTTCTTCTTGGGAGCTACTTGGAAATATTTTACCTCTATAATCTCTGTAGAAATCCTTCACCAAAAATAAAGAAAAATTGTGAAACCTTTTCACTCATTACTTGTACAAGTCCTTAAAAACCTTTTGAAAACCTTTTCTCCATACTTGTCAAGAATGAGTCAATCTAGTGTCCAATGGAGCATGAAATTTAGTAGTGAAGGCTCACAACTAAGAGAATAATTTGAACAAAAGTTCCAACAAAGGGACAAAGATATTAGTGAGCTTAAAGGAATGATAGAACAATTTTTGGATTAACCTTAGTATTGGCTCCAAAACCCTTGTCAAACTTCTCTTCTAGCTTCTTGGCCAGTTGGCCCATTTGGATCTCCAAGTTCTTGATAGAAGCTTTAGTGCTTTTGTTATTGGATATGGAGATTTTCATGAATTGTTGGAGAGTGTCCTCCAACTTAGAAGTCCTGTCTGATAGAGAAGGGTGTTGTTGGTAATGTTTTTTAGGTGGTCTATTTGATGGTCCAGCTTGTCCTTGGCCCATGCTTGGGTGTGGTCTCCAACCTTGATTATAGTTACTTTTTCGGTTGTGATTACCCATATAGTTCACATCTTCTTGGGTATTATCCTGTTTAACACATTGACCATTTGCATGCTCTCTACCACACAACTCACACCCTTGATGTTGGGCGTGTGACACATTTTGGAGCCCTTGCAGCTGAGAGACATTGTTCATGAGGATGTCAAGTTGTTGGGTCATTATCTTATTTTGAGCAAAGATGGCATCCTGAGACAGTAGTTGAAAGACATCTTTTTGTTGCCCCCTCTCATTCTGCAATTCATTATCATTTGCAACCATGTTCTCAATGAGCTTATGGGCTTCTTTTGGGGTCTTCCAACGGATGTTTCCCCCAATTGATGCATCCAACATCAACTTGGTTTGGGATCTCAATCCTCCCAAGAACATGTTCAGGATAGTCGGCTCATCAAACCCATGAGTGGGTGTCTTCCTCAATAGCCCCTTGAATTTGTCCCAAGCTTGACTCAACGTCTCACTAACATCCTGCTGGAAAGATGAGATCTCCTGCTTCCCTTTCTTAACTTTGGACTGAGGGAAGTATTTGTTGCAAAATTTAGCCACCACATCATCCCAAGTAGTGAGGCTGTTTTCAGGAAATGAATTGAGCCATGCTTTGGTGTTGCCTCCAAGAGAGAATGGAAACAGGCTGAGTCTTATGGCTTCATCAGGTACATCATGGAGCTTCACAATGTTGCATATCTCCAAGAAGATGGTGATGTGATTGAATGGACTCTCATGTGATAGGCCATGAAACTTATTGCTCTGCACTAGGTGGATGAGGGCAGGTTTCACCTCCATGTTTGGGGCATTGACACGTGGTCGAGCAATAGGCTTAATAGCTATTTTGGTCCCTATTTTTGTTTGTTTTGTTCATTTTGGTCCTCATTTTTTTTTGTTCAATTTGGTCCTAAAAGTTGTAAAATCTGTTCAATTTGGTCCTTTTTTAAAACGGCGTCTAAATACTTAACGGCAAACAGTACACCTGTGCACTGTAGTGACGATTTGGCATAGGACTGCCTACGTGGATGATCTTCAGCACAGTTATGTGGACCTAATTAAAATTAAATTGAAATTAGGGGTTTTTTATTAGGGTTTTCGAATGAAATTAAATTAAGGGTTTTCGAATCAAATTTCCCCAATTTGAAGCATAGTGTGGAACACTGGGAAGAAGAACACTAACGTGTGGCTGAAATCGAAAGCGTTCATCGTTGACACAGTGAGGTATTGAGTACTATTGTCATAATCTAAGGTTAGTGCTCTGCCATTCCTGTGTCTGATTCTGTTCAACAGAGTTTTTTCTGTATAATATAAATTTTTTGGTTTGAAATTTGTGCGAACTGTTGATAAATTGGTTTGAAATTTGTGCGAACAATGTTTATGTTGATTAATTGGTAAATGTCAGTTTTTTATGTTGATTGTTTATTGTTTATGGTTTCCATAGTGGTCCCATTTACGGGTTTAGTGCGAACAT
>NW_014542029.1:97848-100601 GCF_000741045.1 Vigna radiata var. radiata | reverse complement strand
CGTTTGGAATGGCTGAGGATACTTTTAGAGTTGTGGTCCACCATGGTGGGACCCTAGTTAAGGACTCACCTTTTGAATATGTTGGTGGGGAAAAAACATATTGGACTGTAGACCCTGACAAGTGGAGTTATTTCGAAGTAGTAGATTCCATTAAGGATTTAGGGTATATTAAAGTGTCTAAATTGTTTTATTCCATTGAAAATTGTTTGCATAAGTTGTATAATGATAAAGATGCAATTAACATGGTTGGTGTTGCCAAGTTTTTTGGGGTAGTTAACTTGTATGTGGTCCACGATGTGGAGGTTCAAGGGGAGGAGGCTGAAGTGGAGTTGCATGTGGAGGTTGATGAAGTGGATACACATGAACAAGAGGATGAAGTGGAGGTTCATGTGGAAGAGGATGTAGTGGATACACATGAACAACACGGCCAAAGGGGTGAAGAGGAAGAAGTAGTTATTGGAGAATGTAGTTTGAGTGAGGATGATGAGGAAGAAGAAGAAGTGGACGAAGAAGAAGAAGAAATAGATGAGGGACTAGTTGATGTTGACTTAAATATTGATGACCTTGTACAGAACATTGTACAAGGTTTTGTGCCAGTAGAAATAGGGGGCTGTTTGATGATGAGTGGGACAGTGAATATTTGGACAGTCCTGAACAAAGTGGAAATGAGGATGGAGGTGATGATGAGGGAACTTGTGGTCCATTTGGGACGTTTGTTAAGCCAACAAATATGGAAGACTACAAGTGGGAAGTTGGTACAAAGTTTAGTGATAAAAATGACTTCATGGCAATTGAGAAAGATTGTGGATAGGCATTCTTGCAGTAGGCAGTTTAATGTGAAGATGATGAATGCTAAATGGTTGAGTGAGACGTTGGATACCTCACTACAAGAAAATCAAAATTTGAAAATAAATGAAATAAGATCAAAAGCTTTGAGGAAATGGAATACTAATGTCTCAATATCCAAAGCTCGCAGGGCAAAAATAATGGTTGCATGCAATGTTGAAGGTTCATTTCAGAAATAGTTCACGAGAATATATGATTCATGAATTATTGAAATCTAATCCTGGATCAACAGTGATATTAAAGGCAGACAGTGAAAATGGTGAGACCATATTTCAGAGGTTTTATGTTCGTTTAAAAGCTTGCAAGAATAGTTTTGCCTCTTGTAGGCCATTTATTGGTTTGGATGGATGTTTTCTTAAAGGGAAGTACAAGGGGGAGATATTAACCGCTGTTGGTAGGGATCCCAATGAACAGATGTTACCTATAGCTTATGCAATTGTGGAGGTAGAAAACAAAGAAACTTGGACGTGGTTTTTGGACTTGTTGATTGAAGACCTTGGAGGCTCAGAAGTTTGTCATTCATGCACCTTTATGTCTGACCAATAGAAGGTAATTTTGTTTCCCTCATGTTCAATTGTATAATTTAAGTACAGTTTGTTCATTTTGGTCCTGATTTCGGTTTAAAATGGTCATTTTGGTCCTCGTTTTTGTTTATAATGTTCATTTTGGTCCTCGGTTTTGTTTGATTTGTTCAGGGTTTAAAAGAAACAATGGCTGAACTTTTACCTGGGGCTGAGCACAGATTTTGCATGAGACACCTATATGCAAATTTCAGGAAAAAGTTTAGAGGGCAAACATTGAAGAATCTGATGTGGAAGGGTGCTACTAGTTACTACCCCGAAGCTTGGGAAAGAGAAATGTTAAAAATGAAAGATGTGAATGTAGAGGCTTACAAACACCTTATTGCTCTTCCCCCAAGGTATTCCTTTTACCTTACTAAATTTTGTTATTGCTCCTGTAATGTACTGTGTCCTTCCTAACCATTCATTATTCGTTGTAATAGGTATTGGTCTAGATCTAGATTTACAGGTCGAGCTGTATGTGATACATTAGTAAATAACATGAGTGAAGCTTTTAATAGTGTTATTGTTGATGCTCGAGGAAAGCCCATTATAACCATGCTAGAGGAAATTAGAGTTTACATCATGAAAAAATGGGCAACGAACANAATCAAGATGGCAAATATGGACTTTCAGATTTGCNCCAAGATTAAAAAGAGGCTTGCAAAAGAATCAAGATTATGTAAGAATTGGATCCCTAGGTAAGCACTTCTTTCTCTACATGGAATTAAGTCATCTCTGTGATTACAATGTTGTTATTCAACAGTTGATATTTAGAATTGATTGTTCTATTATTTGATGGCAGTTGGTGTGGAGAGAAATTGTTTGAAGTAAGGCATTTTGCAATGGTTACAAACAAGTATGCTGTGAACCTCGACACTCAAGACTGTACCTGCAGGAAATGGGTCGTTAGTGGCATCCCTTGCTGCCATGCAGTTGCAACAATGACATTCTTAAATCTAAATCCAGAAGACTTTGTTCCCATTTGGTTCAGAAGGTCAACGTATGATGAAACCTATGCGTCTATCATATTTCCAGTGAATGGGCACCTTCTTTGGGAAAGAACATCCTACCCAGACGTCCTCCCACCATTCAGAAGAAAGTTACCTGGCAGACCCAAGAAAAAGAGAAGGTTGGAGAGTTNGGAACTAAGAAGGGATGAAACGCAGATGAGCAAAGGTGGCCACCAGAAAAAATGCAGCATATGTCGTATTGTTGGCCATAACAGAAATCAATGCCCCTTACGTCCACAACCTTCTGAAGAACCAAGTCAAGAAAGGACAGAACCATGTGATGAACCACCCCAACCAACACAGGAATCCACAGAACAACCAACTGAGCCAGTCA
>NW_014542029.1:90772-97098 GCF_000741045.1 Vigna radiata var. radiata | reverse complement strand
TCTTCTCCATATCACAGATCTTACTCCTTTGCCTATCAATGATAACATCCTTTTCATCAACTTCTTCTTCATTGCACCACTTGAAATAGTTACACCAAGTCACATTTCCAGCTCCACTCTGTTATTCATCAAAGACAGTGTTAATTATCATCACATAAACAAAATAGGGTTTAATTACAAATGCTTTTATTCACATCACCTTGTAGTTACGACAACCCCAAAAATATTTTCCAGCATTCTTTGAAGTTCTAGCCATTTTTATTACTGTCCTCTCACCACAATTGCAAATGGGAATTATCCCTAATCCCATTGAACCCCCACCATGTGAGGAATGACAATTTCGTCGGCTCATGCCATGGCAACAAGAAGAAGAAGACTGCGAATGAGACATTGCTAGCCAACCACCAAGAATGGGATGAAGATTGGTTAAGCTCTGGAACCCTACACTTTTCAAAGTCTAATTTGAAAACCCTAATTTCAAAGTCTGCACTTTTCAACATTGCTTCAATTTGGGGGTATTTGCAATAAAAAACCCCTAATTTCAATTTAATTATAATTAAGTCCACGTAACTGTGCTAAAGATCATCCACGTAGGCAGTCCTGTGCCAAATCGTCACTACAGTGCACAGGTGTACTGGTTGCCGTTAAGTATTTAGAATCCGTTTCAAAAAAAGGACCAAATTGAACAGATTTTACAACCTTTAGGACCAAATTGAACAAAACAAATGAGGACCAAAATGAACAAACCAAACAAAAATAGGGACCAAAATAGCTATTAAACCTTAAAATAAAGGGGCCCTAAGAAAGCGGAGTAGTCCTCCAAGGTGCGTCTAGCTTGCCTATCACCATTATCATTCCGATTGTCAACCATATCTTCCACTTCTTGCTCAAATGCAGGAAGGATGGATTGCTTAGGAATCATAGGAATGAGAGAAGTTTCTCTAAAAGCCCTGAAAAAAAATATTAAAAAAAACAGACATCTTTTGGTCAAAGTTATTTTCATAACTGAAATAGAATTTCATCACAACTAAGGCTTAAAGTATTTTAGATTAATTAATCATTTAATATCATATAGGATTTATGGTTTCGATTATTTTCAAAACCGTTGTCAAAAACTTTTTTTTTTTGGTTAGTGTTTTGATTTTATTTAATCGAAACAAAATGTGTAACTTTTTACTTCTGTTTATAATTTATCTCATTTTAATATGTTTGGATTGTAAATCGATATATATTAGTGAAAATAACCATTGTTTCTTCTCTGTATATTGCATGTTACTAACAAATGAATTTGTTATAATAAATTAGTTTGAAGTAACTGGACAAAATGTAAAAGATATTGCCAAATAAACAAGGAAACATCAAATAAAATATAAGGAAACTAATAAAACTGAATCAAACTATTATTCCAACTAAGCAAGGTTCAGTTGTAAACTAAATAAGGTAAATATAAATTATACTTAAATTAATCGAGTGGCAAATAAAAAAGTTAATGTAAACAAAGTTTGACCTTTGCAAATAGTGATCATAACACTGAATTAATATATAAATATATACTTTTGATTCTAAAAGTACATAAAGGCAAACAAGTATTGATAAAGCCTCAGAAATACAACGAGAATATCAGGTACCACTAATTGAATCATCTTTGGCTAGTTACAATGAACATAATTCATCACAAAAAAGTTTAAATCATCAATAATTAAACAAAATATAAATAATCACAAATCGTAAAAGGCCATGCGTGTCAAACACTAAGTCAATAACCTTCTTCCATTACAGAATTATTGAAGGCATCCTTACAATAAGTCCCTCCACTTTTCCACCTTTTTCACTTTTCTCATTATCAATGTTGGGAAACTTTTTCGGACAATAATTCTATTCCAATCAATTGACTTATCCGAGGACTTGTGAAAACAAAGGTAACTACCATGAACTTGTAATTTTTAGATTAAACCACAATTTTATATATAAAAAAAAAATAATCGATCAAGTGTTTCCTTAAAAATTAGTGATAGAATAATAAGTCAATATTCGAAAATAATATTAAAAAAATACTCTGAAAATGCATTTCGCAAGGCAATTGTTTTTTAACAAGTTGTAATATTTGCAATAGTTTCTTTTATGAATAGCAAGATGGATAATTTGACATAGAAAGAGTTCAAATTAACATAGTCCAACAGTTTACATATGACTAACAAAATAACGTTATTTATTTCTATGTAGAAATAAAACAAATACCATTCGAAAAATTTTATATTTTGAGTGATTTTTTATAAAATTTTGTGAAATCATTTTTTTAATTTTTTTTTTATAAATTTATTAAGTTCTACGTAAAAAATAATAATGATAATAATCCAGATAGGTAATAAGTTCGCTACGGTAAATTGTCTTATTTACAAATTATAAAGAAATATTGACAAATAAAAAAGATACTTCCGTTTTTTCTAAGATAACAAAATATAAATATTTAAGGACAACAACAACAATTCATTGTTACTTTTTCAAATATATATGAAATTTGTAAACCTTGTGAATTTGTACCGTAACAATGATTTAAAAGTGATATCTGTATAGCCTTATGTTATATGAAATATGATATTGGATCCTTTCTAAACATTTTCTATTTTATTTTCTCAATTTGTTTTGCATCCAAAATTACTTATTAAACACGGGATGGTATATTTTTAATTTTAACTAGTTTTACATTTCTCAGAACTCAAAATCCTAACATTTATCGTTTCGTTCATCTATTTACCGACCGTTTGGTTCATCTGTTCGATTTCGTCTTCCACTGCTCAGTTTAGTCGTTCGTCGCTCAATTTCGTCTTCCACAGTTTTGTTCTATCGTTCACCGCTCGGTTCTACCTTCCACAACTCGCTTTTGCCCTCCATCGCTCGACTATTTGATCTCAATCCTAACTACCACGCTTCAGTGCTCAACTGCTTATTATTTTTTGTTATTCTCCTTCCCTCTCTCTCTCTCTATATATATATATATAGCTGTAACAATTCTTACATATACATTCTCTTCACCTTTACTCAATAATACACATTGCAAGTTTCGCTTTCTATTCTTCTTCTCTAACATCTATATCAATGAGTCATCTTATTACTTCTGTTCATGGGCTAGGTATGAGAGTTCTGTAATGATCATTGTCGAGGTACTTTTGTGATGGTACCAGAGCTCTTCTTTTGAAGAGCTCTGTTACGCGCATCGTACTCTGGTTTCTACTTCTTCTTTTGATTTCTTAAGGATCTTTCTTTTTCTTTACTTCTTCGCCATGACTGATGAACATAACCAGCCTTCAAGATTTTTGTATCTTCACCCCGGTGAAAGCCCAACCACCTCCTTGGTCTCGCCCCTTCTTGATTCAACCAATTATCACGCATGGAGTAAATCCATGGCTACTACGTTAAGTGTCGAGAACAAATCCCAGTTCATCAATGGAACTGCCGCAGAACCACCCCGTGGAGATCCCTCTCACAACGCCTGGAAAAGATGCAACAATGTGGTGTTTCTTGGTTGGTTCACTCAGTGTCACCAGAAATCAGGAACAACATTCTTTGGATGGAAGACGCCCAAGCGATCTCGAAAGATCTCAAATCAAGATTCTTCTAGGGAGATTTGTTGCACATCTTTGAGCTACAAAGAGATGCATCTTCACTAAAGCAAGGAACATCCACCGTCAGTGAGTTTTACACTAAATTGCACATCATATGGGATGAGTTGGAAATTTTTCATACTCATCCAACCTGCACCTGTGACGTCCAATGTTCCTGCAAAATGCTTTCAACAATCACACAAAAGAAAACATGAAGACCGAGCATTGCAATTTCTTCGTTGCCTGAATGAGCAGTATGATAATATTCAATCCCATGTACTTTTACTAGACCCTATACCCCTCATTTCCAAGACTTTTTCCTATGTCATGCAACAGGAAAGACAATTAATGAATAATAATTTCTTAAATAGCCTTGAACCCAAACCTAAAATGATAAACCAGTTTTAATTCTTTAGAAACAGTGATGGGTGTTAAAACAGAACTTGTGTTCAGTTAAAATTCGTCATTTGTGTGCATAGGTTTTTCCGTAGCAAGTATAACAAAAAGATAAAGTATTTGAAGATGATGGTGAAGACTACTGATGGAGATCATACAAAGTAGAAAAGACTGTGTGGAGATTGGAAAAAGCAACTCTTATGGGAATGATTTGTTGGGAATGCTACTAAATGAGATGCAGAAGAAAAAAGAGAATGGAAATAACATCAATCTGGAGCTAGTGATGGATCAATGCAAAAAATATTTTTTTTTGTTGGACACAAAACCACTGTCTTTTTACTCACTTGAACAATGTTACTTGCCGACAACACATCATATGGCAGGAGAAAGTCCAAGAAGGGGTTATAACTTTATATGCAATGGAGAAATATGTTTTTTTTAGATTTCAAAATACATTCTGATCTCTTTTTTATATATTTTCTTGTTCGATTAAGTATTTTCTAAAATATTTATGGATTTTCTTTTCTATGGTGATATGTCAATTAGCAAACTAACTAATAATAATTGTGAAATAAAAACATTACAAAAATATATAATTTTTCCAGGAGTTATTTTTAGCAGCGGTTTTAATTTCTGGAAAATTTGTTTTCCACAGTTGCAAAAAGCTCTAGTAAAAACACGCTAAACATTACCAGTGGTTTTCTACGAAATCGCCGAAAATAACAAGGGTTTTCACAAAAATCGCTGGAAATAATAGGAGTTTTTCAAAAACTGCCAAAAATAGCAAGAGTTTCTGAAAACCTCTCCTATTTCCAGGGATTTCCTCCGAAACGGTTGGAAATGTAGTGATAACTCAAATTTTTTATTTTTATTTATCAATATATCCTTTTTCCAAATCATTCCATCAAATATATACTTAACCCACATCAAATATTTATCAATAAAGTTAGTTGCTTCTCTCAGACCATATATTTATATTTGGCTCTTGTTTCCATTCGTTGTGTATAATAAATTACTACAACTAGAAAAATATGGTTTTCAGACATCTCCCTATCTTAGCTAACAAATAAAGAGAATGATGAAATATTGTTCCAATAGATCAACACCATGAGCCTTATGGTACAGAATCTTGCATAACTGATCACTTTTCTTGAACCTTTTAGCCTGGAATAATTAATTGGTCAGATATGAGTAGTTTCAACCAGCCTATGGCTTGCATTATTTCTTATTTAAGATAAAAAAAAATGAGTGATTTCAGCAAGAAAATAAATTCTAGTCTGAAGTGCTTAACACCAGTTTTTGTTCTTATAAAAATTTTTTGGATGAATATCTCCTATACGTTGTTACGTATCATTTTCGACAGTGTTGCTATTTTACCAAGTATATTGAACAAATATTTTATCAATGTTGCAATTCATACTTTCAGAACACAAGTATGAAATAGTGAAAATTTTACAAGAAAAGAAATATTCCAAAGAAGTGCAAGCCCCATCATTGAAGAAAGCAGATATCGGAATAGTTGTGTCAGACGCTACAGATGCTGCAAGAAGTGCTGCTGATTTGGTCTTAACTGAGCCTGGGTTAAGTGTCATTGTTAGTGCTGTGTTAACAAGCAGAACTATATTCCAAAGAATGAACAATTATACAGTTGAGTGTGTAGTATTCCTCTTCTTTTGCTCTACGATAGAAATATTCTCCTTTCACCTTTTTATACATTATGTAGCCTCAACAAGAAAGCAAGACTCTTAGGAGCTAGAAGAATATAGTCAAAGTGCTAATTGAAACCTAGATTGTTCAAACCACCAGTCATTATAAATGTATCAATCAGTGATAACCACTAATGGAAAAATACCTTTTTATAACGAACCTATTATAACGTATAAAAATTATACGTTATAATAGGTTGACTGTGGCTGGTAATAAAAATAGGACATATTATAACGTAATTTTATAAATCAGTTATAATATAAAACATGGTGGCAAATTTGTAAATAAACTTAAAACATATTATAACGTAGTTTTAAAAATCAGTTATGATATCTCTACAATTTTTTAACCCTAGATTTCATTTCACGTTCAATCTCACTTTCATTATTCTCTTCCTCTCTTCCGCTCTTTGTCTCATCCCTCTCACTCGCATTTCTCGGCATCTCCGTCGTCAGGCATATCATCTCGTATTCCTTCGCTCGCTCTCACGCTTGGAGGTCTCATGTCATTTCCTCTTACGCATTCGAGCACTTTCATTTCTCACATCAGAGAGTCTCATTCTCATTTCTCTCCATTTCGGTTTCCTAGCGTCTTCCTTCTCGAGAGAGATCTCTTCGTCGC
>NW_014542029.1:65265-89677 GCF_000741045.1 Vigna radiata var. radiata | reverse complement strand
AGCCAGATGTTTCTAATTGTTTTGTTTTGGATGTTTATAGTTTGTTATTGAAAAGGAGAGAAGAGGAGATTATCTTGGAAAGACCGTTACAGGTATGCTTAGTCTTTGATTCTTCTTCCCCTTTGAAGCTATTTGTAATTGTTGTTGGTGCCTTGGTTTTCATTTTTGTTTTTTTGCTTTATTTTTAGATAGCATGCTTTGTGTCAATGCCTTCATATCTTTTTTAGGTTTTTGCTAACTTATTGGGGTATGACGAAATGTCCACCTCTCGTCCAAGACCTTATGCTTGGTCCTAACCTTTTGACTGCTTTTCCCTTCCGTCTTCAGTGCCCCTCCTTATCAAGTGTCCAGACATAGCTTAATAGATTAATTTGTCTAGCCGGGTGTTGGGAAAAAATTGATCGATAATATGCTTGAGTGAGATGATTTATTTTTGTGTACTTTGGTAATTTCCTGATTAATGTTTCACTGAATGCAATTACAGGAGAGGTTGGATGAACTCTTGATCAGTGGGGTCATTCTCGATTCAGAAAGTCTAAATGTCTCACTGACAATACTACTAATAAAAAACATTTGTCTGGTTTTATGCGATCACTTCTAAAGGCAAGCTGGTTATATGTTCTTTACATTTACTTTAATTTCCATTCATTTAACTCGTTATAATTTAATTTTCGTTGTAAACTCTGCAAAATTCCACAAGAGCATTGATGAATAGATCCTTATTCTTGGCAAATCAAAACATGCATAAGAGCAAAAGAATTACATGATTGAGAAATTAATTCTTATAATTGGATTTATCTTTTTGTGAAGCCTATGCTTGATCACGCCGACGCATGGCCATTCAAAGAGCCTGTTGACTAAATTGAACTATATTGTTCAGTAAACTGAAATGCGTAACAATTTAGCTGAACTGAAGTGCTTTGAACTATTTTGATTTGAACTATTCAAATTGTTTGAATTATTCTTAGTTAATCTCATGAATTACACTTCAGTTAAGGATAGTTCAGATTTTAAAAGCTAAAGTAGAAGAATACTTTAGTTTAATTTTTTTAAACAGATCAGTTTAATTTTGTTAAAAAGTTTAGTTTTTTTCATTGTAGTAAGTCCAGAACTAGTTTGGTCGAATTCAAAATATATGTGAATGCACCCTTGGAAAGTCTTATTGTCTATGTCTAATATAATCATTCTTTGATTGCAGATTTGAAGACCATGTCTAAGAGGGTGGAGTCAGAGCTATATTATGAAACATTTGAGATGTTTGTTGCCAATGTCAGAAGAATGTTTGCAAATGCACGCACCTATAATTCTCCAGAAACCATTTATTAGAAATGTGCTACAAGGCACGTGCTCGCACTTCCACCTCATAGTTTACCCTTTTCCTGTGATGTTTCTTACATTTATGATTTTCAATGCAGGGTAGAATCCTACTTTCAAAGCAAAGTACAAGCGAGTCTTCAGTCTGGCTCAAAAATTCAGTAGGCATTTCAATGGAGACTGTTGGGCTCTTCAATAAACTCCATCCGAAGTATTTTGTTTATGACTAAGGTTGATTTTTCTCAGTCCCAACAAATTTGTTGTTTCATAGTTATTCTAGCCAATGTTGTATTTGTTAGAAAAATAGATTCTGGTACCTGATCCCAATGTTCTGATGTAAATATTCATGGTATGTAAATTTTTTATTTAATTCATAGCAAGTTTATTTTTCTAGTTATATTATTTGTTGAATGGTGGGTTTGATAGAGGAAAAAGGGAGAAGAAATTGATTTATAAAAAAGAAAAAAAAATAAGTGATAGATAAAATGAAAATATGAGCTTTCAGTTTAGGGCAATTAAAATGAAATATGAAAGTGAAAAAACTGACAACTTTTAATGACTAAAATCAATTTTACTGTTTTTAAAATGAGCATGATAGATTTTATTTAAAAAATAAAGGTTTAAACCTCTTTTTGGTCCCTAAGTTATAAGCGGATATTTAGTTTAGTCCCCGTGTTTAAAAATGTAAATCTTTGGTCCTTAAGTTATAAAAAAATGTATCAAATGAGTCATTTTTTGACTTGAAATATTGTTTTTGATTGTTTCTTAACAACTGTTACATCTTTAGATTGCTCTGATTTGTTTCTTAATAATAACAGCACTTTAGATTGCTCTTTGTACTTTGACCATGAACATCAAAAAAGGACTCATTTGATACATTTTTTATAACTTAGGAATCAAAGGTTTACATTTTTAAAAGCGGAGACTAAACTGAACATCCGCTCATAACTTAGGGACCAAAAAGAGGTTTAAATCAAAAATAAAATGTGCAGTGATTAAGTGCCACGATTGAAAAGGAATGGTTCGTTTGACCATTTTTATAATATATATATATATATATATATATATATATATATATATATATATATATATATATATATATATATATTATAATTTGTAATAATAATTTAAAAAAAAACATATATTTTTTAACGTACAAAAATTTCTACGTCATAATATATTCTATCCTATTATAACGCACAAATCAAATTGGTTATAATAAACTGTACATATTATAACGTACTTCAGAAACTACGTTATAATATGTTCAACATACTATTATAACGTACTTCAGAAACAACGTTATAATATGTTCAACATACTATAACGTAAATTTTTACTACGTTATAAAATGTGCAAACTTATTGCCCAGAACTATATATCCAGAAACTACGTTATAAAAAGTCATTTTTGTACGTTATAAAAAGTCATTTTTCCACTAGTGAACTCGGAGTGTTTTTCATGATAATATTTATTTGATGTTCATTTGATTCCTACTATACTTTGATCTTTTACCATCTTTCTCAATCATTTGTATGAAGTTTTTTTAGTCATAAAGAACAATTAAACTACAGAGCATCTCCCAAATTCCACGAAAGCATCAGAACATATGGCAAAAATCAATAGAATTCGAACATAATTTCTTACCTCTGCACCAAGCTTATTATAGATACCATTTTCGATCAACATGGAAACAAACAAGACAGCACCACAAAATCCAAAACAAATGAAACTCATTCATCAGAAACAACCATATTAATATTTAGAAACAGTCATAATAAAACCAGAACTATATTTAAGAGAGACTAACAAGGAAAGTGATTCAAAAGATGAAATATACATGGAGACTAGCTCAAGAAGTGATGAGGATGATCCCTCCCTTGTTTGGCAGCTTTAGGAAAGCACTTAAAAATACTAGCATATCAATACATACATAACTAAAAGGATGGCAGGTGATATATTTGCATCCTCAAAATTTCATACCATATTAGTTCAAACATAACTAATTGTTTATACATATCAAATTTTCTTCATCTTCATTACATTCATTGTTTGACACGCTTCCTTGATCAAATACCTACAATATAACATAATAGATAGTTGGTTATATATTTAAAAAAAATCATACAAATAAATTTAGTAATTATTATCGATAGTTGAAATGCGGCAAACTTTGATGGCTTATATCTTTTAACCGCTTATATAACATTATATAACATAGATTGAAGATAGAACAGTTCACCTATCTAATAGATTGAAGATAGAAAGTGTACTTGTCCAATCTCTAACAATTTTTTCCAGACTATATTTTCATTCTCTAATCCATTGTTCTATGAACTCAAACGAAAATTGACTCTTTTTTTTAATTTTATTTATAAAACTTCTAAAACAAATAATAACATGTAACAATACAAAAAAACTCAATTTTATCAGTTTTTTTTTTTTTTTTATGTTACCCCCCTTAAATTGATTTCTCGCGATTGCAAGAATCACTAGAAAAAATGGCGTCACAATTACCGACAGAATTATCGACGGTTTTTTGAAAATTGCTGCAATTTTTGGGGGTTTTCAATACCGTTGGTACTAACCGGGGTTTTCAAAACCGCCGGTACTAACCAAGGTTTTTCCCAAAACCACCGGTAATTATTGGGGTTTTCCAAAACCGTCAGAAAATCAATTTTTTTTAAAAAAAACAAAAAATAAAGTTATTTCCATGATTATTTGACATTCAAAACTACAAGGGAGCTAAAAAATGAATTCTAAGCCTAAAATATCAGTTAACCATCATAACAAACATCACGTATTCATACAGTGATACATCATCAGGATATAAAGTTTCTCTACAATTATTTTAATATTGACATAGATCCTAAACCCAAATTTTAAGAGAATCACATAAAAAAGAACAAATAGAAACTTACAAATCAAAAAGACTTTGCCGATAGGAAAACTCGGTTCCCCAATGGCTTGAACTCCTTTAGCCTGTGCAACATTTCTTAGCTTGTTAATCCACTCAACCTTATCTCCCATGCTCTCAGCCTTTAACAAAACTGCATTTTAAGCTGCAAAATGTATGTTTTAATACAACAAATGTTATATACATAATCTAATCATATTGTTTCTTTAACAAAAGCTAAAGGTCTTCAACAAAAGCTAAAGGTCTTCTGAACCAGCAAGGTCATCCCCCTCAACAGAAACCATCTGGAAATCAGGGACTAATAGATACTACCTTAAAGCAAGCTTAAAAAAAGATACACAAAGGAAAACTTAAAGACAGTTAACCAACCACTATATAATATACTTACCAGGATATTTGTGAGTGAAGGTATCCAAAATGCTTGGTCCTCTACCACCCTCATTGGCTTCATACAAACATAAACATGTGAACCAAAAACCATAATATAAAGCTGATAGAAAGAACTAAAACATTTGAACTTGTAACATGGAAGGTGTTTCATATGCGGTTGAACATTGATAAAACATAATCATTGTTGCATGAGTGTACCTGGTACGCTGAGGATGCTGTACCAAAGATGAAGCCTGTTGGGAAACTGTTTCGATTCAACAAATCTATTTGTGGAGTAAGGGCTACACTTTCTGTGACAGTAATCAATGAAGAAAGCAGAGCAATGAGAGGTAGCATTGTACTATTCGCTAGCATTGGGAAACACGTATATCATTATCATCACACTTAGTAAAGAATAAGATAATTAGCATTGTACTATTCGCTCTTTTTCCGTCATATTACATGTATTTTCGTTAAAAACGTAACGTTTTGGTTAAATTACACATTCACTCAAGTTTATATATATATATATATATATATATATATATATATATATATATATATATATAATCAATTATGACAGCAAAGTATTTTTTTTTTCTAATATTTTATTAGGATTATATATTTAGATTAAACTCAAAACCTTTGTTAAAGTAGATTATACCAAATTTGCTAAATATATTATATTATCTTCTAAGAACTTTTGAAAGCTGTGAGTGAAAAATTTAATGGAGAAAGTCTCGTGGTCAACAAATTCGTCTTACGTAAAACTTTCGCTGTTTGCTGTAACCTGCTATTTGTTGCAACTTTTAACATACTTAGTCCTCGCCCTCCATCACTAGAGAGAATTAACTTGATAACTTAAGAAATTGGCACCTCATTATGAAGCTTCTTTAGCATAAAAGGTTTTGGAAAGAGCATCCACGAAACTGCAATTACAGACCAAAGCAACAACACAACCTGCATATCATGCACAGTAACCCAGAATGACGTAAAATAGGAAAGGGACAATTATTAAGCAATAAAGAAGCAAAGAAATGAATCATACTTGAAGTGGTCTTTGACCCAGAACAATTGATTCTCACCAAGATATCCAAATAAACAATTAAGGAAAGAAAAATCATCTGTGGCACAAACTGGTACCTAAAAACATCAAAAAGAGTATATCACAGCATTATACTCAAAGGAAAGAAAAAACATTAACTGTGGGAAGAAGATAGAAGAAAAGTGTGCACCTTATATCCAGTGAGCTGCCAAAGAAATGAGCACTGAAATAACTTAATATAATTCCCAAGTTCATGTGCACCACACCAAAGACATCTTCATCTTGAGAGAGTTTGGAAAAGGCAATTCTGATCGACTTCCCCGCCAGCTGGGATCCACACCAAATGGATATGGTTCTCGATATTTTACTAAACCAGTAATATGTGCATCCCTGGGATGGAAAGTGATAAAAAAATACACATCACGTAAAAACCTTCATAGAAAACAACTTAGCAATATTTTGCAAGCTCTGACAATATAAACTTTTGAAGGAGGATGGAGTGATCAAGAGCATAACTAAAGAGGGCAATTGTGGAAGTGATATAAAACAAATTATTCCTAATGATGCAAATTTGAAGGAAACATTTTTAAGTAAAATGAGAATCAATTTAAGAACTTGGTTTTCCAACGTAAGAGTCATGATGTAGATTTGGAGATAATATCTTAGAACTAGGATGTACGTGCATAACTTAAGAGTAGCAGAAAGATTTGAACCAACATTTGTAAATTAAAAAAAAAATAGAATCTTTGTGACCATGGAGTCATTACCAGGAATTGAACGGTTGATTATAAGTTTCAAGTTTTTTTTTTTTTTCTAAAGAAAAAAAGACAACCTAAAACACCAGCAACGAATGCATTGTCGATCCACATTATGGCAATTGAAAGTGAGAAATAAAAGACACCTGCATGTATTATCTCGGTATTTGTAAGCAGAGGCACCAAATATGTGATAAGGAACAGAGAAGAATTCTCAAATCAAATAAACTCGACACTTTTGAACCCATTTTTTTAAGCTCGACTTCATACGAACCAAATCAAATTAATCAAATTCATTTAAAATAAGACTTTTTAAGTCCAACCCAATATAAAACAAAACATTGAATAAAAGCAAACATTTACTTAAAATCACATTAAATAGTATCTCAACATAATTTTCAATAATTCAACGTAAATCCAAAGAATAATATTTAAACAACGTTTTATGTCGGGGGAAATATGAAATATTGGTTACCTTCGTTTTGATACTGAGGACTATGTGTAGTTACTAGACCGTCCCAGTCATGCACCCTCTATCATTTTCAATCTTTAGCTTCTTCGGATTAGAATTTAAGTCTCCATTTGTGAATAAATCCAACTTATTCCTCTCAAAGCTTATGTTTTGATGCATCAAATAAGGTTCACAGAGGATAGCACATTAGCAATGTCATATATAGGCATCTAACTTTTGCTGCAAGGCCAAATCAGAGTATAAGTGAAAAAATGCTTCAAGTTTTTATCTTAGCCAAGGAATAAAGATCAACTAACAGTAATCATGGCTTAATACATATTAAAATATAGCTAAGAAAAATACATCAAATCGGACGTCCAAAAAACTCATGGTACCCTCACATTAGAGCACACCAAGAGTTTGACAAAATTCTGGGTCAGCAGAGCCAAAGATTTTTCCCTTCGATTTTCTGCAAAATCAATATGGAAGCATCAAACCTTGTGCAAGAGAAATTTTTAAAAGTTTAGCTTTCCCATGCTTATGAAAATTCACAACAATAAGAGAGCCAACAACCTCTTAAATCTCTAAACTCATCCACAATGCAAAAAAAAAAAAAAAAAAAGTTAAAATTAATGTTGTATTGTAGCTTATATATAACATAATACTAACCACTTATATCTAGCGCTCCTTTTAAAATAAGAAAAACAAAGATAAAAACAATATTATAGATGAATACACGTGGAGAGAAAAACATTTTTAAATCTAAAATATCTTTTAGTTACTTTTTATGCTTTTTAAGATTCTATTTACAATAATAATGTGATCTTATATATTGATAGTTACAAAAACGACAATTTACCATAAAACTGCCTTCAATATTTATCTTAATATCACATATTGTTAAAATTGTTTATTAAAATAATAATAATAATAAAGAAAAAATATTAAGTTTGTAACATAAGGTTAAAATATATTACCTGCTATGTTGTGTGTAGTCTCTTCAAAACTTTCACTACTGTCATCACATAGAGGCTGTCTGATAAATTACTTAAGAATTCGAAATATGCATGACGCCAAGAACGTATTATCAAGATTGAGCCAAATATTCCCCAAAAGCTTATAACAAATCCAATTGCCATACTTATATAATATTCACGATCGAAAATCAAATTGTCATCCTCTTGAAATTTAATAATTGGTTCTTGTCTTGCCACTCTATCAATGCATAATTTCTTTAATGGTGGTCCACAGAGATCAACATTATCTTCATATTTGGATGCATCGAAACTCTGTAATTGTGTGCCAGTTGGAATTTTTCCAGATAAATAATTATGTGACAAATCTAACATAGTGAGTCGATCAATTTCAGCAAGACTTGAAGGAATAGAACCAACAAGTTGGTTTTGTGACAAATCAAGAAATTCAAGTAATCTTAACTTTCCAACATTTGAAGGAATTTCCCCTTTCAATTGGTTTCTTGATAAATTCAATGAAACCAATCCAAATAAACCCTCTATTTCTTTTGGAATTTCTCCTGATAATTGATTGCTTGAGAGATCAATGCTATTTAAAAGTGACAATCCGTTGTTTGTGAACATTTGTTTTGAACCTTTCCACGTCAAGAATGCATTCAAATTGTATGAAAAAACACCATTAATAGAACTGGTGTTGACCGAATATTGATGACCTCGATAATAATCTCTCAAAGAAGACATTTGCACCATTGAGGAAAAACTTTGTACGCATTTAGGAATTTCTCCAGATAGGTTGTTTAGCGAGAGATCTAAGAGTTGAATTCTTCTTAGATAACAGACTTGCCATGGTAAATTTCCAGAGATGTAATTGTTTCTTAAGCTTAAAAATTGCAACTCTGGTAATTCGTTCCCGATCCAATTTGGAATAGATCCTGATAATCTATTTTCTGCTATGTCTATCATCACTAACTTTGTGCAATTCTTCAATATGGAAGGGATCATACCTGTTAAATTATTGCTTCTCAATAACAATACTTGAAGTTGAAGGAGTGATCCCATTGAAGAAGGAATCTCTCCTGAAAACTTGTTTTGACTCATATTTAAGTAAGCCAATGACTTGAAATGGGTCCAACAGTCCAGAATTTGTCCAGAAAACTTATTATTTGAAAGGTCTAATTGGTATAAATATTCAGCTACACCACTAGAGCATAAAAATGAAAAAGAATTTGTGAATTTATTGTTTGATAGATCAAGAAATATTGAGCCTCGTAAAAATAGCGGGCGCCCCCTAGGCGCCCCCTGGGTGCCCTTTTGTGTGCTGCAGCCAAATTTCCACGCCTGGGCGCCCCCTGAGAGCCCCCTGGGCGCCCTCTGAGCGCCCTTTTTCTGTACATTTCTGTAGAACCCTAAGTTCTCCACCATGGAGGGTTTTTCCTATTTGTTGATATTAGTTTTAAAACATGGAATTCTTATGTATTTTGTGATGTTAATGATATATGTTTTTCCAATTCATGTTAGTATTTGATTTCTATGCTTAATGCTTGTTGCGGCTTGACCACCCATGGCATAAATTTTTGTTCTTGATGTATTGAGAAATATGATTGAACCTAGAATTGAAATTGAATAGTTATTGGATGGAATTGAGATTTTTGTGAATGCATGAGAATGAAATGGATGAATTCTAGTCTTGACAAATTGTAAATACACTATGTTAAATTCCTTACACACCAACTGTTTGATAAAATACCAAAAAGAGTTTCTTGTGTTGTTTTTGTGCACTTTGATGTCTAATTAAGTTATAAAAGGAAGAATTGACTTGTGTTGCACAAGTCCCTTGGGAGAGAACAATATTTATCACTTGCTACGCTGCGACCGATGCACTTGCCATTGGTTTTGCAGCCAACAGTAGCTCATTTTGATTTTGAGTTACATCAAATGGATGTGAAAACAACATTCCTTAATGGTCATCTAGAAGAAGAGGCTTACATGAAGCAACCTAAAGGATTCTCTTCTAAAGACAATGAGCATTTAGTTTGCAAGCTTAATAAATCCATCTATGGATTAAAACAAGCCTCCTGCCAATGGTATCTAAAATTTAATGATGTTATCACTTCATTCGGTTTTGAAGAAAATGCCACGGATCAATGTATATACCAAAAGGTCAGTGGGAGTAAGATTTGTTTCCTTGTATTATACGTGAATGATATTTTGCTTGCAACCAATGATAAGGGTTTGCTATATGAAGTGAAACAATTTCTCTCAAAGAACTTTGACATGAAGGATATGGGAGAGGCATCTTATGTCATTGGCATTAAGATCCATAGGGAAAGATCTCGAGGCATTTTGGGTTTGTCTCAAGAGACCTATATCAACAAAGTTCTAGAGAGGTTTAACATGAAGAATTGTTCACCAAGTGTAGCTCCCATCGTGAAGGGCGATAAACTCAATTTGAATCAATGTCCGAAAAACGATTTTGAGCGGGAACACATGAAGAATATTCCATATGCTTCAGCTATTAGAAGCCTTATGTATGCACAGGTTTGCACTAGATCTGTCATTGCATATGTTGTTAGAGTTTTGAGAAGATATCAGAGTAATCTAGGTGTTGACCACTGGAAAGCTGCAAAGAAGGTAATGAGATATCTTCAAGGGAAAAAAGATTACATGCTTATATATTGACGAACTGAATGTTTGGAAGTGATTGGCTACTCCGATTTAGATTTTGTTGGTTGCGTTGATTCACGAAAATCAACATCTGGTTATATCTTTATGTTAGTTGATGGAGTTGTATCTTGGAGATGTGTCAACCAGACACTAACTGCTATTTCTACTATGGAAGCTGAGTTCGTTTCTTGTTTTGAGGCTACCTCGCATGGTGTATGGTTGAAGAGTTTCATTTCTGGGCTTAGAGTTGTGGACTCTATTTCTAGGCCATTGAGGTTGTACTGTGACAACTCTGCTCCGGTGTTTATGGCTAAGAACAATAAAAACGCATGTCGAAGTAAGCACATTGATATCAAATACTTAGCCATCAAAGAATGCGTTAAGGAAAAGAAAGTGGTCATTGAGCGCATAAGCACTGAGTTGATGGTTGATGATTGTTGATCCTTTAACTAAAGGCATTGCCAACAAAGAATTTTAAGAATCATGTAATGCAAATGAGACTTGGTTCCATGATGTAATTTCATTATCAGTACATTGTGTACATTTATTTTGAGAAGATATCATTTAGTTTTGATCTAGCATAAACATATGGTTTATGTATTAAGTTGAGAGTTAATGTTGATAGAAATATATATTATGGTACATGGAAGATAACACTTACTATCAGAGGACCTATCTCCATTACTCGTATATATTCTGTCACTTATTGTGGTTAATAATTGGATTAATGGACCAAGTCGGAGAATGTTAGCATTATTTTAATTATAGAATAAATATTATAGCATTTTAAGTTTTTATTTCTAAGGAACATAAAGTGGTCCAATAAGCCAATATTTTTATCCTTTTTAACTGCATAGAGGTTATGGAGCAATTATTATATTGTTTAAAGGTAAAGCCCAACCCATTATTTTGAACCTGTGATGGCTAGACTCTATATATAGGTAATGTGTTACTCTCAATTTTGATCACTAAGTCTACTTCTCTGTTCAGAAAAACACATCATCGAGTTTGAGTGAGTTAAGGTTTAGAAAACAAAGTTGTCTCTGTTGGGATTACAAAATTGCAATGACAGAAGGTACGCATGTTATTCTTTCATCTTTGCTTCCATTGTTCTTGATCTTATTGTGATGTTTATATAACATGTTTAAACCAATTTTACTTTGCTCTAGTTTTTTCAATGAATAAAATCTAATAATGTGAAAACTTTAATGCCTATTTTACAAACAAAAATATTTGTCACTAATAAATATTATAAATTACCAATAACTTTTTATCTATTATCGATTGATTCATCACCAACGAATATTTTTATTTATAATAAAAATTTTAATTTATCAATTGATATTGGTCATAGATTTCAGTGATGAATTTATTATTAAAGATAATATGTATTGATAGTTATGATTCTAAAATTTATTTTATCGACAATTTTTTGTCAATAAAATTTCATCCATGATTCAACATTTTTTGTATTGATAATCTCATCAAAGTGATAAAAAGTAACAATTGAATTGTAATATCTGAAGTTTATTTATGAACTTCTTTAATCGCAAAACTTATTTTAATAGTAATTTTTTTCAGACATGATTAGAGTTCATTAATATTTTTATTAATATTTTAATTGAGCCGTATTAATTTTTTTGTGTGTTTTGTTCTTTTCTTCTTTTTTTCTTTTTTTTTTTATTGTTTTCAGTTAATTTGCTTCTTCTTCTTTTTTTTTTTTTATGACAATTCTCTTATTGCAATTACGGGGAACTGGAATTTAATCCCAAATTGAATTATTAGTTATTACCGAAAACACATTCTTTAACTTTGCTACAAAGGCTACAAAGATAAAAATATGTGACCTTTTCCTAAATCAATGTGACAACCGCCAGTTGACTAATGATAATTATCTCCAAACCACCAATAAGTTGAAAAATAGTTTCTTAGTTTCATGATGAAATTTTAGTCCTCCATGCATGCATAGACTTCAGTGATGAAAAATCATATTCAATAAAAAAAAATTACTAATTAACTTCTTTGATAATTTTTTTATGTTGTTATTTTTTATTAACAAAGAATACATATATTTATAAGTATTTTGAGTGCTTCAATCCTTTTTCCTAATATGTATATACATAGACCTCCTCTACATGAGATTCACAAAGTTCATAAAAAGATCCATGTCAAAATTAAAGGCAATTTAAATACTTCTTTCTCCTTCTATTCTCTAAAATGCTTTTTAAAGACAAAATTATGACAGAGTTACAGGATCCAAAGTGGATAATATCTCAAATACACAGTGATTGATCTTAATAATGATAGTCAACGAACTTGGATAAGAACAATGACATCCATTGTAGGGTCAAAAACAAAGTTCTAAATATGGATCATAGGTTTCCTTAAGCTCTTATTGGAGATGAACCTTTGTTCTCCTCCAACTTCGACTCAAAAACTTATATTCTAATACATCTAATAATCTTATATTACTTAGCATCTGAACAGAACCTATTATATACCTTTGGAGAAGTAACTCATTTGAAGCAATCCAAATTTAAAAGGATTAATAGCATATAACATTGTACTACTTTTATACCTACCACTAAAAAAAAAATGTTATTTAATGGAGGTTATTTTAGGAGAATTATAAAAAACTCTCTCAAATTGACATGATTTGAGATGATTACGTTAGACTATCTAATTGACAATAATAGTGGGGTTTTAATGATTTTATGAAGGAGTTTATAACCTCTTCAAATAATAATATATATTTTACATCTTTTCATTCCTAAAATTTCACCTTAAAGTTCTTTTCCCCCAAAATTTTACACTTAAATTTTATTTTCCCCCAAACATACCCTTCCAAATTTTTTTGACTCTCCATCTTTCTCCCCAAACTTCTTCCCCTCTCTCAAAATTTCAGACTCTTAGACCTTCTTCCATCTCAAAGCTATCTTTCTCCTCGTTCGTCTTCTTTCTTTCTTTGTTCTTTCATTTTCTTTCTTCATTCATTTTTTTCTTTATCTTTTTTATTTTTCATCTTCCATTTCTCTTTCAGATTTGCAATCGTAGAACCCTAGCCAGACAGAGTGACGATTGTGTGGACCAGCAGACGAAGAAGCTCCCAATCATATGTTGGAACGGCATTAGGTTCACACGTTGGTTCACTTTATATTTCTTTTCTCTTTTTATTGATGTGAGACTAGGGTTTCAGAATTGATTCAGAACAAAACAGGAATGGGCTCAGAACTGATTTTCAGAGGGCATGAGGCCTAGCCCGTCGACAACGCCTACTCACGGTCACTCGCCCAATTCACTATCTTCTTCAGTTATCCTTATTTCTTTGTCTTTACTACAAAATTCATTCCTTGCGTCTTTTTCAGTTATCCTTATTTCCTTCCCTAGCTAACACATTTAAATTCTTTTATGGTATATTTAGTATGCATTTCAATTAATGCAAACAAAATTTGTAGATTATATTTTTTTAATCACAATATCTACTAAATTTACACAATGAATAAAATAAACTATAAATTACATAGCATCCACAATGAAATTGCTATCAAATGAAATGAATTTGGATTTATAGTATGAACACAAATTTGGCAGTTGTGGAATAAATCCTTGGTGAGAACTTTTTTAGGGCAAAAATTATATTCCAGTCAATCGACTTATCGGAAGACTTGAGAAAGAAAGGTAACTTAGACATCCTAAAAGACACTTTTATATAAAAATAAATAAACCATCAAAGACTTTCTTGTGTTACTAAACTTAAAGTCCACAGAATACCAACACCTACTTTCCATGCTTTTATATAATATATATATATATATATATATATATATATATATATATATATATATATATATATATATATATATAATTAAGAAGCCATAATGACTAAGCTAACATGAGTCGGAAAGTGAAGAATAAGGTGCTCTACTTATATATTAAACTCAAAAAGATAAACTATTTCCACAGTTTATTTGTTAAGAAATGTACACATATGATAAAAGGTATTTTTTAATCACTATAACTTAATTTATCTGATGCATAGAATACATTGTAAATTTCGTAGCATCTACTTCGAAATTGCTACCAAATGAAATGCTGTTGCTTTTATAGTATGAACAAATTTGGTGGTTGTGGAATAAATCAATCATCGGACCCTTTTTAGGACAATAATTTCATTCCAATGTCAATTGACTTCGAAGACTCGTGAATTTTCATTTTAAATTTTCACAATATTATATGAAGAAACAAACCATCAAATTCATCCTTATGAAAGAGTTTCGATGTTGTTGAATATATTGAAAATTGTATATGAGAATAATTTTCGGTCCTCTATTTAAAATATGAACTAAGTCAAAAAAATAATAACAAACACTCTAAACATAAGAGATAAAAAAAAAGATAAAACTAATATATGTAACAATCCTTCTCAAATTGGTATATACAAGTCGTATGTATCAAGTTTGTTATTAACATAATAGAGATTTAGTGAAAATATATATTTTTACACTTGATCTGTTTTGGTCTTATATTTTCTAGGTTTATTGTCAACTCATCAGTTTGAAAGATCAGTCCATACACAGAGAGAGTGTGTTCTATGTCATTTTATTTGATTTAATTTGAAATAAGCCCACGGTGTCTTTTTGATATATATAACTCTGCATGATGAAGCATGGCATTCTGTGATGTATAACCTTTTGAGTGCAAAAACTTGATGAACTATACTTTGACAGGTTCTACAGGTCCTGTATCCCATGAATTGATTCAGATGGGAACGAAACATGGAATTTGTACCACGATTGGTCTGGAAGGTTGGCACTCATATTTGCGGCCATTAACATAGTGCTGGGGATGCAAGCTGCTGCTGAGGCAGGAAGTGATTAGAAGATAGGTTATTTGAGTGTATACTTTATTATACAACATCCATTTAAATTCCTCATGTGATGATTACACCGCAAAGCCTCTGGGCATCACGACATTTTTCGTTAATTATAGTATCTGTTGCTCTGTTTACTTGATACAGTTTGGTGTAGAATTTGTTGGGGTCATGACTTTGTGAATTTGTTGGGGTCATTACAAAATATCAACACACATTAAATATTTTAACATTAAGTCTTTCAAGACTTTTGACTTAAACACGTGTCTACTAACAAATTGTTTCTTTACACTTTACACTTTTGACTCAAACCTCAACAATATAAATTCCTTTAAATTAATAACTGCAATAGAAAAAGAAGAAAAATAATCATAATAGAGAATTAACCACTTATACTCTAATAAAAATATTGACCAATTATATTCTACTTATTCTATAATTACAATAGTACCCTAATTATAGTTTAATCTTAAAAGAAATTTAAAATGAAAATCTAATTTGAAAGAGATAATATTTTTACTAAAATAAAAATAATTCTTTATAGTTTAAATTTTCTAGCATTTATCTGTTTAAATACATTTTTTAACTACGATTTGAATTTGTTGGTGTAAAATTGACAGTCATCATAGATCACATTCTCTTATTTTTCAGATCCATATTGAATGTTGGGGTCATGACTTTTTGAAAACAAAGAAATTTCATGTAGTTACTGTCAGCAGAATAGATGGTGAAAGTAGCAGTAAACGATGTTGTAAAGGGTATTTACAAGTGATACCAATTCGAGAAACATAGAAGCATACGTGATAACTAAAATCATTGAAAACTTTATATATTATTGAATAACTATATTACTTTAAATTGTTTTATTTTACATATTATGAATATCTACTGTGTTAGCTAAATTTGAGTTCATTTAAATCTGTTGATGTGTGTTCAATTTTGTTTTGGATGTTATTAATGTTGTGTAAGGTTAGGCATACCAAATGAGCAGTGAAATACCTTGGCATGGCTAGGTTACAAAGTCGAAGGACCCCAAATTTGATCACATTGACATTAACATTAACGAGAAACAGAAGGTAATGACTTCTCAAACTTTCTTTCTCTCGCTTCTTTGAATGTTTGTGAATAAATTTGAAATTGATTTCTTTTTAATGTTGTGTAGGTCGTAAATGAATGTGTTGAATCTAATTTAAGGTACTTAAGGGAAAAAAAATTATTTAAGGTACTTAAGGAAAAAAAAAAAAAAAAACTTATTCTTTCTACATTGAACTGCATGCTTATTCTGATTTATACTACAGCAAGTAATTTTTTATTGAATTGCAAGCTTATTCTGATTTATATTGCAGCAAGTAATTTTTAGGTTCAAATGCAATGCACTTGTCTCTTTTTTTTATAAATTGGAACCTTGGATTCTCATTATTTTTTATAAATTTGGATTAATATTGAAAGTGTTATGACAAGTGTTCTAAGTTAGCTATGTAGTTTCTATTATATTACATTTTAACATTTTTCAACTATCAATATTTCTTAAATTTGTCTAATAATTTTTTTAATATATTATCAAGAAATTATTATTTTATATTGTAGGTATATGAAAAAGAAAGCCTATTTAGTGATGAAACAATGAAAAATATACCAAATGATGAACACAATGAAAAAGTGATGATTATTATTCATAACATGTTTATTTTAATTTTTAGCAAACATTAATTGTATTTTTAATGTTTATAGATTATATAATAATATTTTGGTTTATATTTAATGTTTACATTTAATTTTGGTTTCATATTATTTAATTTTGGTTTATTTATGATAATCAAATAATTTGAATAATAAAAAAAATAAATTATTTACATTTTAGCGGTTTACCCTATCTATATATACTCAGCAATTGGCGACAGTTTTGGAAAACTCTCACAAGTATGGACAGTTTTTGTAAACTCCCATAAATATCGGCAGTTTTGCCAAAATTCTCGCTAATACCAGTATTTTTTGAGAAATCGCCGGTAATTATTTAGCGATGTAGCTTTTCCCAGGATTTTTTCTAACCCCATGTAACGTACTTTTCGGGATTTAAAAGTGCTGGAAACGAAAAAAATTACTCCCAGAAAAATTGTATATTTTTGTAATGATCTTCCTTTTCCTCTTTTTTTCTCACTTATCTTCAATAAAGTTGTAACAAAAATTTCTGTCAAAGTGGTGCAATAAAATGGTTAAACGTGTTCAACAAATTAAGAAGGGGTGAATTGATTTCTTATCGTAAAACGTTTTTTAATAATTTTCTCTTAAATATAAATTCCTTAATACCAAATTAAACAAATAAAAGAGTAAGGAAGAGATAAAATTGCACATGTAATTTTTATACTAGTTCAAATCATAGAGATCTTACATCCAATTGTTAATCTGAACCGAGAATTAACACTTCACTGGCACAAACCAACAAACAGTTACAATCACAAAGAACATGAAACAGTTTAAGGTTAGAACACTTCTCTTGTTACCCCAAGAGATGAAAAACACTTTTCCTGTAACCCACAAGGGATGAACACCTCCTCTGAATATTCACAAAGGATGAATACTTCCTCCGAATGTTTCACGAAGGTTGAGCGGATTTCAACTCAGCAACAACAACAACACTCAATCACACTCCCTGTGAAAGTTTTCGCTTTGTGCCAACAACAACAACACTCAATCACACTCCCTGTGAAAGTTCTCGCTCTATGCCAACAACAACAACAACACTCAATCACACTCCCTGTGAAAGTTCTCGCTCTATGCCAACACTCCAAGTTCTCAAGCCAACACTTATCACCGCGCACACTGTAGATATGAATTTCGAAAATACACTTTTTGTATGTTTCGTATTTTCGAATGAGAGTCCAAATCTAATTTATAGAGATTTCACCCAAGAATACTTCCAAATATCTGTTGTCAACTAGTTATAACGTGTGATAATCAATTATATAATTAATTATGCATTGAATGAATACAAAACGGTCAAAAACTTTCTTAAATCAATTATAATCTCTTCTCATATTATCAAATTAGAAATATTAATTAATTAAAATTAAAAAAAAAATATTTTCAGAAATAAATCTAAATTAATTAATTAATATATATATATATATATATATATATATATATATATATATATACTCACTTTTGAATTGAGATGAATCATTCTGATATATGAAAAACGAGTAATAAAATGACAATATAAAGCAGTTAGATTTAAGTACTAAGCTATAAACAAAGTATTTAGAAAGAGGGAAATAACGTCATTATCACAATGGACTTCCTCAAGCCCAAAGGAGTTCAACAATCGTTGCAAAATAAAAATAGAGAAGAAAGCAACTTTTAAAGAAAATAAATATCATAAAACCTTCATCAATTATCCTTATCCAAATCCAAGTGCAGCAGCTCTTTTCTCTGATTTTCTCTCAACCCTTTCCATCTTCAACAATAATTACATTTCTTCTCACACCTATAATCCAGATTTCTTCTGCCAAAAATTAAACAAATAATTAATTTGGCCAAAAGTAAAAACAACAAAACATAAATAGTAAATAGTGAATGACAAATTAAAATTTGATGTTATTAATTTTTTTAACTAAATAATATCTTGATAACCAGTAACAATAATTATGATGTATTAATATAAAAACATATTTGTATATACAATCGTTTACGTTTATACAAATTTTGTCTATAAATGTGTTTTTTTTAGATTTGAAATACATTATGATTTTATTTGGTCTGTAATAAAAAATTACTTTTTGTTTCCTATCTCATTTTTATATATTTTCTTTTTCTGTTAAGTATTTTCTGAAATATTTATGGATTTTCTTTATGTAAGAAAATTATTTTTTGGCATATCTTTTCTACTAGCAAACTAACTAATAACCATCGTGAAATAAAAAATAAGAAAAACAAAGATAAAAAGCAATATTATGGATGAATAACGTGGAGAGAAAAACATTTTTAAATCTAAAATCTTTTAGTTACTTTTTGTGCTTTTTAAGATTCTATTTACAATAATAATATGATCAATAATTATTTATATATTGATAATTAAAAAAACGGCAATATACCATAAAAATGCCTTCAATATTGATCTTAATATCATATTGTTAAAATTGTTTATTAAAATAATAACAATAATAAAGAAAAAATATTAAGTTTGTAACATAAGATTAAAATATTAAAAAATATTACCTGCTATGTTGTGTGTAATCTCTTCAAAACTTTCACTACTGTCATAACATAAAGGCTGTCTGATAAATTAGTTAAGAATTCGAAATATGCATGATGCCAAGAACGTATTATTAAGATTGAGCCAAACACTCCCCAAAAGCTTATGACAAATCCAATTGTCATACTTATATAATATTCACGATTGAAAATTAAATTGTCATCTTCTTGATATTTAACAATTGGTTCTTGTCTTGCTACACCATCAATGCACAATTTCTTTAATGGTGGTCCACAGAGATCAACATTATCTTCATATTTGGATGCATCAAAACTCTGTAATTGTGTGCCAGTTGGAATTTTTCCAAATAAATAATTATGTGACAAATCTAACATAGTGAGTCGATCAATTTGAACAAGACTTGAAGGAATAGAACCAACAAGTTGGTTTTGTGACAAATCAAGAAATTCAAGTGAGGTTAACTGTCCAACATTTGAAGGAATTTTTCCTGTCAATTGGTTTCTTGATAAATTCAATGACACCAATCCAAATAAACCTTCTATTTCTTTTGGAATTTCTCCTGATAATTGATTGCTCGAGAGATCAATGCTATTTAAAAGTAATAATTCCATGTATGTGAACATTTGTTCTGAACCTTTCCACATCAAGATTGCGTTCAAATCATGTGAATAGTTACCTCTGGTATAAGAAGTGGTTTGAGCCATTGAGGAAAAGTTTTCTATGCATTTAGGAATTTCTCCGGATAGGTTGTTTTGAGAGAGATCTAAGAGTTGAATGCTTTTTAGATAACAAATTTGTAACGGTAAACTCCCACGGAAATAATTGCTTCTTAAGCTTAAAAATTGCAACTGCGATAATTTGTTTCCTATCCAATTTGGGATAGATCCTGATAATCTATTTTCTGCTATGTCTATCATCACCAATTGTGTGCAATTCTTCAAGATGGAAGGGATTTTACCTGTTAAGTTATTGTTTCTCAATAACAAAACTTGAAGTTCAAGGAGTGATCCCATTGAAGAGGGAATCTCTCCTCCAAATTTGTTCTGACTCATATTTAAGTAAGCTAATGATTTGAAATGGGTCCAGCAGTCTGGAATTTGTCCAGAAAATTTGTTATTTGAAAGGTCTAATCGGTTTAAAGTTTCAACTACACCAGTAGAACATAAAAATGAAAAAGAATTTGTGAATTTATTGTTTGATAGATCAAGAGATATTGAGCTTCGTAAAAATGACGGAACATGACCTTCAAATTGATTTGATGCAAGACTAAGAGAAGAATAATGATTCTCTATTGGCAAATTTGGAATCGTACCTTGTAAATTATTAGATGAAATATCAATACTCATCCAATTTGACAATCCAAATTTGGTCCAAAACCATTTTGGAACAGTACCTGATATTCCATTATTTGAAATGTCAAGGTATTGAAATTTGTTTTGTTTCTCTAGCCATTTGGGAAATAAAGGACCAAGCTTGCAAGACCTCAATTCAATACTATCCAATTGAAAAGCTGAAGCCCAATTCTGAGTAACTTCTAACGTCAATGAGTTATCTGATAACATCAATATCCTTAACTTTGTCATATTATAAAAATGAGAGTCAGTTAACACACCTTTCAAAGAGTTTGACATCAAGGATAATTCCTCAAGTTCTAATGGAAATCGAAGATCTTCAGAAATTGTCCCATTTAGCCTGTTACTATCAAGGTACAATTCTTTTAATGATGAGAACATTGTTGCGAGGTTGCTAGGCAAAGTACCACTAATTTGATTCAAACGCAGATCCAACGTTTCCAACTTTGCAAATATTGAGAAATCAGGTAATGTGCCATTGACTTTATTTTGACCAAGATATATTTCTTCTAATGAGTATCTAGAACATCCAGACAAATGATTAAATATGACCGTAAGATCTTCACTCAACTTATTATCAGACAAATCCAATAACTCCAAAGTACATGTGCTCCCAAATGATTTTGGAACACCACCTTCTAAAGAGTTAAACCTAACTGACAACTGCTCCAAATGAGATGGCAATCTAGTGCCTTCAGGTATCTTCCCACTCAATTGATTGTCAGAAAGATCCAATATCTTTAAAGATGAGAACACTGAAAGGTCAGGTACGATGCCTTTGATTTGATTGTTTCTCAAACTCAACTCCTGTAGTGAGTATCTAACACAACCACAGGAGAAATTATGAAGAATTGACGAAAGGTCTTCGGTCATATTGTTTCCATCCATGTATAATGAATGTAGGGTGCATATATTCATGAATGATTTCAAATCTTCACCCTTGAACAAATTATTGGAGAGGTAAAGGTGCTCAAGCGAATTCATGGCCAAGCCAAAATGATTTGATGTCAAACCCTTCAAGAGGTTCGAACTAAGGTCAAGCTCAACAAGGTTGGAAGTGGTGTTTGACACCCACTGGAATATCGTCGGTTGCGTGAAGGAGTTATCAGAAAGTCTAAGGACAGAAAGGGAAGTAGAAAAATTGAAGTTGGAAGGGTTGAATGAAAGGAGGAAATGATCGGAAAGGCCACATTCAATTAAACTGAGTTCTCTTAGTTTTGGTAGCTTGGCAATGGTTCGCAGCCAGCTAGGAGAACTGTTAAAATTAGAGATGGAATTGAAGGAAAAATGGGTTAAAGAAGTAAGATTAGATAACCATTGATCAGTAGTGACAACTTTGAGATCATATCTTCCTCCAAGATAGAGTGTATGCAAATTTGAAAGGTTTCCTAGTTGGGAAGGAACCTCTCCTTCAAAAGAATTGTACCTGAGATCAAGATACTGCAGCCGATAGAGATTTCCAATCTGAGATGGCACACTTCCCTCTAAAGAATTGCCACTGAGATCAAGATACTCCAACAGAGAGAGATTTCCAATTTCACGAGGGATTGGACCATTCAAATAATAATTATGAGCAAGATTGAAATATTTCAAATGAGAAAGAGAACTTATCTGAGTTGGAATTTGTCCGCTAAAACGACATGAAGAGAGATCAAGATATCTCAAGTTGGTAAGAGAGCCAAGAAACTCTGGAATATTAGTGTCTTTAAAATCATTGAAACTGAGGTTCAAATACCGTAAGTGTCGCAATTCCATTAGCGACATGTGGATCTCTCTGCTGATGTAACGCTGAGAGACTCCATAATAACCATAACGATAAAAATATTCATAATGAACTTCTCCATGAAGGTCGAGGCGTATAATATGGGCGGTGAGGTTGTTGCAGAGAATCCCCTCCCATTGGCAACAGTCGGGAGTGGTCCAAGATGAGAGCATGCCGTAGTCATCGACAATGGCAGCCTTGAATTGAAGGAGTGCATCCCTCTCCTTCGGAATGCATCTGATATGGTGTTGTCCATAAGCAACCTGCAACACCACACTCACCACAAACATAAACGTCATTACTTTCAGATTCTTCATGATGATGAAATAGAGAGAGTGAATGGTATAGAATAAGATTGATATGTGTTCTGAATTTAGCATTTACCCACATTTATACTCACCAACTCTTTAATTACGTATCCTTTCACTCTGTCTTTCCCTTACTTTATTCTAAGTCGTCGTCGTCAGTGTTTGTCTGTTTCCATTTTTTTTATTCATATTAACTGATTTTGTGGTCCATAAATAATGAACTAAAACAACCCTTATTTTATTTATAACTATGACTCATTAAATTACTTTTGCAATTCAGTTTATTTTGTTTTTCGGTTTAAATAATAAAAAAATTAATGACATTTCATTTCAACTTTATAATATTCCAGTAATGTTATTAATGCATGCAAGATTTCAATAATTTCCATAATATCAACTGACTTCGAATAATTTTTCAATAAATGCAAGATTGTTAATTTTTCTTAACGAAAGAGTCCAAATTATTACAAATTAATAGTTTTTTTTATTCTTATATAGAGGCAAAATATTCTATGAAAATAAACACAATTAGCAATTCGTATATTGTCAGTGTTTTTTTTATATAAAATTCATAGAATAGATATTTTTCTTTAATGATATTTTAAACAATTTTTAAGTCCAAATAAATATTAAGAAAATATTTTAATAGTGAAAGGTTATGTCATCATTTCTATCTTGTTCCTATAATATTTTCATCTCATAATTACTGTAGATTTAACTTATTAACTCGTGTTATGGTTTTAAAGATATCGAAACATATACAATAAGGTGGTGGTGACACTTTTAAAAATTTTGTTAATTTGTAGGTATGGTCATAAAATAATTGAAACATATATCACTTTTAGTATCGATTAATCCACACCTGATGTTTAAATATGTCAAAATTTTCAAAATTTTTAAAAAATCACACTTTTTTTTTTATCTAAAATGCGCATATGGCATCGGTTGATAAAGAATCGAGATTGAAAGATGTACCAAATTTTTCAAAATTTCTTAAAATTTGTGTTATTTTCTTTATGTTTTTTCTAGAGAGGATCTAAACTTCGATTATTTGAGCAATCACTATCGTATCCACTTTCTACTGAACAACCGAGTCAAAAAAATTTGATCAAAATTTTAAAATTTCTAATTGTTTTTATTTATTAATTTTTCTCAAAAGGACATATAATCTTGGTTATTTGGACAACTGATGTCATATCTAGGGCTGGGCAAAAATAACTGATTTATACTGTACTGCAGTTAACTGTACTATATTATACTAAAAATAACTGAACCACTTTTACTAACAGTTCAGTATACTATTTTATGGTTCAGTTTTTAAAAACTGAACTTATAACAGTTACAGTTCAGTTAATTGTATCTGCTCTTATATCTTCTCTAGTTTCAGTTCAACTATTTCTTCTTGTCAAAAAAACTTT